>NW_022196915.1:108955711-108964535 GCF_008632895.1 Mastomys coucha
TTAGGCTGGCTTGCCCTTCCTTCAGTCCCTGCTCCATAGTTAATCTCTGCAACTCCTTCCGTGGGAAACTGAATATTTTATGTTTTACTGAAAATAAGCATATCACCAGCCACTGTTTTGGTTCTCTAAGAAAGTGAAGATGTTTCTTTTTACACACCACCTGAGATTCATTCCCAGTTCAATACTAATGTGGATGTTAGGATTATAAAGACAGATAATAGATGAACTACAGGATTTAGTATGAGAAGGAAAATCTGCCTATCTCAAGGCTTCAATATCTCACTTTTCTACATTCTTATTTGGTCTGACACACATTACTGACAGGTACTCACACTGTGTAATTAGATCAAACGGGTAGAACCTGAGCCTCAACTTCATACCACCATTTATGTCAACAAACCCATAAACTTTTAGCAAACCATTTTCTCTTACTTTTCTTGGGTAACAGCAGGTGAAAAGATTCAAAGATGAGAATTAATTATACTGATATGATGCTACCTGCTATCAAGAAAAATTCCACATTCATGTGGACATTGTTCATTGGACCCAAAAGACATAAAACATCAGAGAAACAGCAGCAACAATGTATTAATACGCCAAAGATAAAAGCATAGTGTTGTTTGATGAGATATTAGAAAATGAAAATTCACATTTTTTTTAGTACAGATCACTTACTTAGAACTAGGTTTCTTTTTGTATAACAATGGTGAATGGCTTAATCTTATATGTTTCTAGTATGTTGTTAAAAATTAAAGAAATGGATGAAAATAACAAAATTAAATTTGTACATTTAAACTGAAAATATAATGTCCAAATGTAATTCCAAGCCTCATGGACAATTTGTGATTCTGAGTTAGGCAAGTTCAGTCAATTTATGATGGATATTTAAGAAGAAAAGTTAAATTTTAAATGAGAAAACACTGGATTTTGCATACAATATTTTTCAAAACCTATAATGCAGTCTAGTTTTTGTAAAGAGAGTATCTATGACAATGCAAATGTAATTGTTAAAAAGAATATGGAGGGTACTTTTCAGTGGCAGCCTCCAAAACTTCTGTTCCACTGAGGTATAACTTGGCATACATTACCATTTATGTATATGTATATGTATATGTATATGTATATATGATATGTATGCATATATACATATATATACATATATATACACATAAACATATACATACACATATATGTTGTAGATGGGCCTGGTGGTGTAGGTATGTTGATGCTAATTCCGCTCTCCTGGGAGGGGCTGCTGACAAGGAGTGAATCATACTCAGGTGACTTCTTGTGAACCAATCCCCTAATGATGGAGCCAATCACTGGGCAAGTAGGCAGGACTTCCGGGTTGGAGAGGGGAAGAGAAGGAGGAGAGATTTAGGTTCAGGGATAGCATGAGGACCAGATGGAGCTATGAGTGTCTTTGGTTTCAATGGTAGATCTGTTAGGATTTGCCACTGGAGGACTTAGATTTAATAAGGCTTAAAAGGTTAGGATTTTAGTTGCTGTGCTCAGCGATTGAGTTACCATAATTTCTGAACTAAGTTTGTGTTGTTTCCTTTACTCTGTGGCTTGTCCAGGTTCAAGAGAGAAAAGTATGGCAGCAAAGCATGGGTTTGCCTGAGGCCCACCACAAAAGCTGTGGGGGATTTGAAGCACAGGGTTGGCATAGTGATGGCCCGTTCATTAGTGGGAACTTATTGAACTGGGTGGAGACATTTTAGGAGCTCCAAGTCAGAGAGTCTGCACAGGATAAAAACAGGTTGGCCATTGCTTGCCAGTGAACAGCAGGCCAGGCTGCTGGTGCAGAGGTACAAGAGTGGGAACCTGCCGTTGTTTGTTTTTTATTTTTAAATATTTCTCACATCATATATTTATATATTATATATTAACTATGTATGCAGTTTTACCAATGAAAGCATTTTTAGGATTTTATCCACTTATACCCCTTCTTAGGATCCTTTCCCACATAGACATAACACTGTGGTAGAATATCTTTGCATTGAACATGGTTCCATTTCTGCAGAATGAAGTGGTATTTTATCCTGATTCAGGAAACCACATATTAGTCAAATAGTTTTAAACCTCAATAGTCATATCACACTCTTAAATTTGTCTGTACTAATACTGAAAGTACCAACTCTCTATAGCCAGGCAGAGTTTGAACTTGCTCCTGTGTCAGTTTCTGAAGTAGAGTTATAGGCTTGTGACAGTAACTTCAATTCAAAAGCACAGATGCTCTAAGTCCAGGGTTTCAAAGGGAGTTGTCATATCTCTTTTGGTCTATCTCCTTCAAATTTCTCTTTTAATATCATTGACTTCCACATAAACTTTAGAATTAGCTTGTGAATGAAAAATTTCACTAGAATTTCACTATAAAAATTTCACTAGAACCTGGCTTCTAATGAGTCTTTGGGCCATTTTGAGGAAATGTCCCATCTAATATCATGTAATGATATTCTATGCAGTTCATTAATATTAGATCGACATTTTTACTGTTCAGTATTTATTCCTTCACTGATTAAGATAAGAAATAGATTAGCTTCTGTCATGATATCAAATTAACTACTTTCTTTAACTTACTGATTCTAGTGGAATATCTTTAAATCCCATTTCTATGTCACCTGCATTCAAGATTATTCCCCAATTTCTATTGTATTATGTGTAGTATAACTGGATTTATGTTAAAGTCTGGATTGAACCACCTGGATTTGAGTTTTGTGCAGAGTGATAAATATGCCTCTATTCACATTCTTCTACATGCAGCCATCCAGTTAGACCAGCACCTTTTGTTGAAGATACTTTCTTTTTTCCATCGCATGGTGTTGGCTTCTTTGTCAAAAAACAAGTATCTGTAGTTGTGTTTATTTCAGGGTTTTTGACTTGATTTTATTGATTAACCCATATGTTTCTATACCAATACCATGCAATTTTTATTACAATTGTTCAGTTTGAGATCAGCAACAGTGATACTGCCACACCCACTCATCTACTCCAGTAAAGTCTGCAGTGTCAGGCTTGAAGGCCTGATCACGGACCAGAGGAGTATGGCTTCAAAGTGAGTTTGCCTCCTGGGTATTCAGTCAGTCACTGGCATCTCCTAACTCAGACGTGTTCCAGACTAGTCTTTCCAATACCCAACATGCCTTCTTATTCAGGCATAAAGGTGCCCCAAGAAATGATTCGTAAATAGTTAAAACTAAGATTAAACATTGTTCCCTGGCTAGCACAGCATTCCTAATTTATTACAAGCTGTCTGTCATTAGCTTGGAATTTCTCACCAGGAAACTGTTTTATCAGACAGGGTGTCCTCAGAGTTAGGAATAGAGATCAGGCACTAATGCTAATTGTAAACATAGTTAGAATACTCAGAGCAGTCCCACAGAAGACAGAATTGTTTTACATACCAGAGAGTAATTGAAGGGCTTCCTTCACTTAAGGGCATTCTCAGGAACTGCTAGATTGGGGCTTCATGGTGCTTGCCTCCAACAGACACAGAATTAGCTTGGGACTGCCAAGATAGCCCCAGCGGGAAGGGCACCACTGCTCTTCTGCTTTGCACCTGGATGTCTGATCTTACTGACCTTGATGTGGCCCTCACCTGCCTATGTGACTTTTGTCATTCTCCGTTTTCTGTATACTATATAAGCCTGTTTTTCACTTTGTGTACTTACTTATACATTCAGATTCGAGATTCAGGCATTTAAGACAGAGCATTCGAGCTTCGAGCCTCATGTGGTCCGCAGCCCAACACCCCCCCCAAGCCCCCCTACGCCCTGGCCCAAAGCACTTGGGCCCAGGGGGGTGCTGTACTTGTCCAAAAGAGGTGTCTGCTTTAGACCCAGTGTGTTTCAGGTGGCCTCAGAGGTACCTCAACTGCTGAGCTGCCAGATTTTTCATTTCTCTTTTGTAATGACTGTAAAAGCCTGATGCTATTTTTAAGAAATACACTCAGACTCAGCACTTCCTTGTGTCGACTCTGTTTGTCACTTGCCAAATTTTTTGCCCACCTGACCAGAACTTTCATCCTGCAGAACAAGAGGTCCACACAACGAACCCAGTCCTTGGCATGATACCTCCAGAAGTTCTCTTATTGTACAGGATTGTTTTAGCTATCCTGTTTTTAGTTTTTCCATATGTTGTTGAGAATTGTTCTCTCAAAGTCTGTAAAGAATTGTGTTGGAATTTTGATGGAAATTGCATTGAATCTGTAGATTGGTTTTTGGTAAGATGGCCGTTTTAACTATTTTAATCCTACATATCCATGAACATGGAAGATTTTTTTTTATCTTCTGATACATTCTTTCTTCAGAGACTTGAAGTTCTTGTCATACAGGTCTTTTACTTGCCTGGTAAGAGTTATACCAAGATATTTTATATTATTTGTGACTAATCCTAGCCATGAACTACCAACCAAAAACTGTTCAAAGGCTGGACATAGCCACCCTGCACATATGTAGCAGGTATACAGCTTGCTTTTTATGCAAGTCCCTGAACAAATGGAGCAGGAGCTTACCCTGACTCTGCTGCCTGCTTGTGGATCATATTTCCATTATTGGGCTGCCTTGTCTAACCTCAGTGGGGAGGATTTGTCTAGTCCGGCAGTGACTTGAGGTGTAATGGTGGGTTGATATCCATGGAGGGATCTCACCCATCCCAGAGCTGAAGGAGAGGGGCCAGGGGAAGGGGCTGTATGAAGTATACCCACTTGGGAGGAAAGGGGAGCTGTGAATGGATGCAAAGTGAAGAAAGAAAGAAAGAAAGAAAGAAAGAAAGAAAGAAAGAAAGAAAGAAAGAAAGAAAGAAAGAAAGAAAGAAGGAAAGGAAGACAGAAAGGAAGGAAGGGAGAACAAAATGTATATCATCTGCAAACAGGTGCCCAATCTTTATAACTTTAATTAAATTTTTATCTTTTTAGCATACAGTAAAGACTATAAGTATGGAACTGAATAAAAGTAATAATATTAGAAAAACTTGATCTTTTCCATAGCTCAACAGAAAGCATTAAGTGCTCGATTCATGGGATGTTACTAGTCATGTTTCAGATTATAAATATTTTGTCAAACAAAAATAATTATTTTTAGGTATCCTGTAACTTTTGTTTAAATTGAAATCAATGTTGTTTGATTACTATTCTCTCTTATATATGTTTTTCATTCCATTAGGTTTTTTTTTTTTTTTTTGGAACAGCTTTTAGATAGCTGAATATTCCATACAACTCTCCCACTTAGAGTTTAGGTGTTCTAATGTATGTATAATCATTATAACAATCAACTTTAGACTCAGATTGGAAGCCTTACACTTTTCAGCTAGCCCCTCCTCCTACTCTGAAGCAACCACCACTCCATTTCCTCCCTATTTGAATTCCTAGTTCTGGGATTTAATATGACTATATACTAAGCTTTGTAATTGGTGCTTATTGTTTCACATAACTTAATGTTTCCAGGTTTCATTGTTGTAATATGCTTCAGTATTTAATTCTTCTTGATAGTTCAATAATATTGTATACAAATCTACATTTTACTTATGTATTTATCCCTTGATGGACATTTGGGTTGTTTCTACTTTTTGGTGATTATAAATAAATCTGTTATAAATACTCATGTACAATTATTTTGTGTGAGGACATATGTTTGCAATTATCCTGGGAAAATGCCTGGGAGTAGAATAGCTGCATCATATGGTAATTTTATATTGAATTATTTGAAGAATTGGCAAATTGTTTGAAAGCAGCTGTTCATGTTATTGCTTGCTTCTCTCTCTCTCTAACAAATATATACATATTATATATTTATGTTAAAATTTCCTCAAAATATTGCTCTTTATAAACTTCTTACAAAATGCTGCTATGTTGAGTCTGGCTTTGCAAAGATTTATGAATAGATTCTAAAATGTATGCCTGTTTTGTTATTGAGCAAATTTGAATATATAGATATTAGTCACAAATCACTGGAGGTATAACAAATCTAGGGTTTCATAGTCTGTTATATCAAACAGATATTTGCCACATGTTGTCCCTATAACTGTTCTTACATATGCCTCATTTTCATTCTGTAATTCATTATTAGTAATTGTCTTTTATCCTGACAATTTTTATACTATCCTTTTCAGTACAAATTTGGTGATAAATTTTTCATGTATTATTTGCACAATTTATTATTTAAAACTTAATTTTGAAATTCTAGATTAATCTTTTCATACTTTGCTTCATTAACTTTAGAATCCTATTTTCCTTTGGAATCACCTGAAGTCTCCTTTCTGACTCTCTCTTTTCAAGGAGGCCCTAAGTTCTTCTCTGTTTTGCTTTTGAAAGTTTGAGCATGAGAAACACAGATCTGATTGCCCCTGGACTTACATTTTTTGTTTTGTTTTTTGAGCTCCTTTCTAATTGTGTTTTAGTTTTCTTAGCCAATCTTTTTCATAGTTATTCCTTTATCCTTTCCTTTCTCTGCATTAACCTGATATCACTAATATCATGTCCTTTTACAGTAAATGGATGTTTGGTATTAAAATCATATAGATAATTTTAGTATTGTGATTTACAATAAAAATATATTTAGTTTTAGACTCAGTTTCTTGGCACATAGTTTCTAAATGCTTTGAGTCCCCAAAGTGATGAATCTAATTTTGTGTGTGCAACTGAAATAACTGATTTGGGGAGATATCTCTGGATATGGTTGGTTGGTATGGGAATGAACCATGTGTTAAATAGTTATAGACATCAGCCTTACCCCAGTCTCTAAGCAGAGGAGAGAGGCAGAAGTTATGGGTATCATAAATCAATGATTTTATCAATCATGTCTACATTCAGAGGACTCCATAAAAACGTAAGATATGGTGTGGAAGGTTTATACTATATACATAGAGTAAAGGCCAATGCCACTCAACTCCACAGAAACAGAAAATCCTAATTAGGAGTTTGTATATCTTCACATGGATATTCATTTTTATCTTTTAAATCTTCTTAATACTAAGTCATTAGTATTTGAATTCTATGAATCACTCAAATATAAGATTAAATTCAGTATGTTTATTATGTCATAATCTAGTTAAACATATATGTAAATTAAATAATTTTAGATTTTTCCATTCTCTTTTAGAAAAACATACAATATATAAAACAAAAATAATTTACCTAAACTATGCAGCTATGTAAACATTCACCTTTTATTACAGCTTTCTTCCATTCACTCAGGTTTCTAATAATCTAACATTCTGTAATCTCTAAATTCTCCCAGTCTTCTGGGAATACCCAATGGAAAGTTTTATCTGAAAAATCACCCTTTAAGAATATACTAGGCAAAAGTGGGGGACTGAAAAGATGGCTCAGTGTTTAAGAGCAACTGAGGTCTTCCAGAGGACCTGGGTTGAATTCCTAGCACTTACATGGCAGGTCAAAATTGTCTGTAACTTCAGTTCCAGGGGATATGACACACTTACACAAACATACATGCAGATAAAACACCGATGCACATAAAGTTTTTAAAAAATCACTAAAATAATAAGAATTTACTAGGCTATATCCTATTTGTTCATTTGTCCCATTTGAATTGCTAAATATCCACATTGACATCAACCAAATTTTGAGAGGCCAGACAAGAAGCAGATAACCAGTGAGCTCTATTTCCAATCTAAATCCAAAGCCTTCACAAGTTAATTGATATTTAATACACATCAAATTCTCACATACCATATGTAAAGATCTCTATTTTTTCATGAAATGTAATATATACAAAGTGGAAAAGACACCAAGTCATATTATATTTGCTCCAAAAAAAAAAAAAAAAAGAATTGTATCATTTTCTTATATACTACCACTCTATTCATTGGTAGTTTGAGCTCTAAGGGTATGTGTAATTAGATGTAAGTAATGCACTGGCAATTTAAATAAATAATATTTCTTAAATTATTCTAGATTTAGCCTGCATTTAGAAGTATATATATAAAGTTTTAAGGTATTAGACATATCTAATTAGAAAATACTTTTAGACTGTATATTACTTTGTAAGAGTCTTATTGGTGGATGTAGAGCAAAATTCATGTTCCATATTTTCTCTCATGTAGCATTTCAAAGTATTTATCTTTGAAAACCTCAAGTTTCTCTCTTATTGTCACAGATGCAGAGGTAGTCTCATGTTATACATATTATTAAAAAACTGAGTTCTATTAGAAAGAAGTAAAATAATGTGTTTGTAAGTTATATGCTCATTTCCACTCTTAAAGTAAGAACCTCTGGTTAAAAATAAAGAAATTTCAAGTTTTGTGTTAGTACATAATAATATCAAAATGGGAGTTTGTCCTTTAAACATTAAGTTTTAGAGAGTTGATGGTTAATATGTAGGTGTTAGGTTTTTTTTTAATTTTTAATGATGATCTTTTTTGTATCTTATTTGATTGATGTTTGCTTTCATGTATGTTTGTGTGAAGATGTCAAATCCCCTAGAATGGAGCTGCAAACAGTTGGGAGCTACCATGTGGATGCTGGGAATTGAACCTGGATTCTCTGGAAGAACAGTCAATGCTTTTAACCACTGAGCCATTCCTCTAGTCCCTAGGAGTTCGAACTTTAAAATAGCCTTCATATATGATTAGAAAATGAACTTTTCTTTAAGCTGTAAATACTGAGATGTCAGAGGAGAGGCTTACTAAATGGAATATGTTAATAAGTGGTCATCTCCATAAGTGTAAGGATCATGCTGGTATATGACCCTCCTATTGGTTTTAACCACACAACGTTTCAGAGTAGATAGAAATTGTTATTTTTTTTTCTTTTAGATATTTTCTTTATTTACATGTAAATTTCTCCATTCCCAGTTTCCCCTCC
>NW_022196915.1:108964727-108974942 GCF_008632895.1 Mastomys coucha
CCTTTCTCTAACTCCTTCACTGGGGACCCTGTACTCAGTTTGATGGATGGCTGTGAGCCTCTACATCCGTGTTATTCAGGTACTTTTTATGTTTTAAAATATACTGCATTTTCTCTAAACACATTTATGATTTATCTTATATAAATTCTCTTACAAGTATTTTAAAATATGTTTTTAATCTCAATAAAGAATCTTTTCACAGAATATTTGTGAAAATACCTGTGAATGCATGTTCCAACATTCTTTATTCAAATTATTTTTGTAATTTATGTATAAAGAAATATTCAACAAGAAAACTGTTGATTTTCTGAAAGTTGTGACACATTCCTACACCAGCATGCAGGAAGTAGAGACAGGAGGACAAGAAGTTCAAGATCATGTTTCAGGTACACAGTGAGTTGGAGGTCAGCCTAGGCTACAAGAAACTCTGTCTCTAATAAAACAAATAAGCTTTTCCACCTAGGGTTTTCTACAGAATTCTAATTGTCTATGAGCCTAGAACCATTGACAGGAAATAAAACTCTTAATTATAAAAAGTAACATGGTTCTCCTAAACTTCCTGAAGATAATGAGTTTATTTTATATACATACCCAAGAAGGAAGGGCAAAGATCCAACTCATTTTGACTCTTGGCTCACTGTCATGGAGTGAAACATATCAGTATTGAACTGTATGATAAAGTATCTTCAATTACTGAATTTAAGATAATAGGATTCACATAACATTCTAGATATTATTTATGAGAACATTGGAATTCTAACATATTTTGGATATATCAACACACAAGGAGAACATGCCACCAAATCAACTAAGCAAGACTCACATGGGCTCACAGAGAATGAAACAGCAAGCACAGAGCCTGCTTGCATCTACACCATGTCCTTTGAATGTATGTTATAGCTGCCAACTTAGTGTTCTTGTGGGACTACTAACAGTGGGACCAGGTGCTTTACTCTTTTGTCTGCCCTTGAAAATATTTTCCTCTGATTGGGTTGCCTATCTAGCCTTGATTCAAGGTTTTTTGCCTCATCTTATTACATCTTGTTTTGTCCTGTTTGGCAGAGGAAAGCATGTGGGAGTGGATTTGGGGGTAGAGCTAGGAGGAGTGGAGGGAAGAGAAACTGTGGTTGGGATGTATTGTATGAGAGAAGAATCTATTTTCAATATATATATTTTTTCTAAAAAAAAAATCAGCATAAAGATTTCACTGTCATTTCCAAATTATTATAAAATTGACTATTTTATTTTCTCATTATGAAGATAACTCATTCAAATCCAAAGAATTCTCATATACATATGTTGCATATGTACACATACATTATATACATATCTTCTTGTACTGGCTGGTTTTGTGTCAACTTGAAACAAGTTGTAGTTATCACAGAGAAAGGAGCTTCAGTTGAGGAAATGCCTCCAGGAAATCCAGCTGTAAGGCATTTTCTCAATTAGTGATCAAGTGGGTAGGACCCCTTGTGGGTGGTACCATCCCTGGGTGGTAGTGTTGGGTCCTATAAGAAAGCAAGCTGAACAAGCCAGGGGTAGCAAGCCAGTAAGGAACATCCCTCCATGGCCTCTACATCAGCTCCTGCTTCCTGACCTGCTTATGTTCCAGTCCTGACTTCCTTTGGTGATCAACAGCAATGTGGAAGTAAGCTGAACAAATCCTTTCCTCCCCAACTTGCTTCTTGGTTATGATGTTTGTGCAGGAATAGAAACCCTGACTAAGACACTTATATATCTTAAATAATGCATGAAATTCTAACACTTGCAAAAGATATATATATATGTAACAATAATTAATGAAAAAAGAGGCCAGGAATTTCAGAGAAAGAAAGGAGGGATAATATTGGAAGGTTTGAAAAGAGACAAGGAAAAAGGGAAATTATGTATTTACACTATAATTTCAAATAATAAATGAAGTGATAAAAAATAATGTAGTGGGTCTATGGTTGATTTGAGTTCAGTTCAGAGAATCAATTGTATGTATCTGCTAAGTAAATATCCACTTCATTAGGTATATCCTCCTACCTCCATGGCATTCAAAAGACTTTTATAGCAACTATTCCTGTTGCACTAAGACACTGATGTCAAATATTTCATGAGGCTATTACAAGGATTTTAAAAAATGAAATGCATTTATCATTATTATTATCATTAGTAGTAGTAGTAGTAGTAGGCAAGTTGATAAGGGAAATCATGACTCAGTAATTTTTACTAGTTTATCTGTTAATTAATGTATCATTATATTTCCAAATAAAGGGCTAAGAGGACATCTTATATTTTTAATATTCATGTAGTGTGGCCAACACTAATATTTAAAGTAGACCCACAGTAACCATTGATTAATGGATAGGCTTAATCCATAGATTAATTTAAATTTTTTACATGTTCCATTTTATCCTAATTATTTTTACTGTGTTGTGATTAAAAAAACTCTGGATTTTAGGGAAAATTATAAGCAAGATATATTGTATGAAAAAAATTTATTTTTAATGAAAGGAAAAAAATCTCTGAGCTTAAACTAGAAGAATTTATTTAAAAAACAAAAAACAAAACAAAAAAAACCTTTCTGCTTTATATCTATAAACAGACTTACCTCCACGCCTTCTCTACCACTTGACTATTTCACCTTAGGCAAGGTCACTAACACTGTGTGTCACATGTAATCCTTATTTTCACTCAGGTAAATGAGTCACCATCTGTATCCACCTCTTATTTGGGACACAAAGCAACACACAGCTATTTTGCACCTTTGAAAATCATAAGTCTAATGAGGGTCCTTTTGAGAAAAATTAAGGCTTTGGCACATATATGTTCCCTTTTGGAGACAAGGGGAATGACACAGCTTGTCAATTTACCAGCTTCTATAGACTGCCTATACTCAGGACCTCCAATTCCCGACCATTGAGTCCTAGCACATTGCATCATTCTGACTTAATCCTCTTGTTTCTTTAGTGCTACAAATTCTTGAAATTACATTTGGTCTAGTAGGATAATTCAAGAAGAGTTCATCTCATGGTCCTTAGCCTAATATACATTCTGTCTTATTTCTCTTATGATTTAAGGTGATATAGTCATAGACCTTAGAAACCACAGTATAGACATCTTGAGGAAAAATTATTATGCCTCAGAATTTGTAACAATTGAATTAAATAGTATATGTTAGAGAATTAGAGAAGCATTGGGTATAATATATAATATATTATGATACATTATACAATATTAATTCTATTAATTAATATTACTATATTAATAATCCAATATTAATTATATAATATATTATATGCATTATATATTAATATATTATATATAATACAGATAGTGACTCACTTAATATATAATATACATTTACTGAGTTATTTCTAGATAATAGAAATATGTTATCTAATAGTATATGTTAGAGAATTAGAGAAGCATTGGGTATAATATATAATATATTATAATACATTATATAATATTAATTATATTAATTAGTATTATTATATTAATAATGCAATATTAATTATATGATATATTGTATGCATTATATATTAACACATTATATATAATGCAGATGGTGACTCACTTAATATACAATATAATATACATTTACTAATGAGTTATTTCTAGTTAACTGTAATGAGTTAGAGAATATTATATGAATTGAAACTACTACAGGTTTTTAAAGAATATTTACTGTTGCAGAAATGTAAGCTAATAAAGTGCCATGCAGTTTGAAGACTTCCATATACATATAGGAAGGTTTTGTAAGTCTGAGAAAAATCGGCACAGTAGGGCATTGAAGTTCAATTTCTTCCAGAGACAGGATATATAATTTGCTTAATAAACTAAAAGAATTAATAAATCAAGTCTTGGATTAAAGCAAGGTCAAGCATCAGTTCATTCTACCGTTGAACTCAAATATGAAGACCTGGTGTGCACTGGAGGGAAATCTTCAAGACTACAGATGAATTGGCAACACTTCCATAATGCCAGAGAAAGCTTTTTTGGAATTAATAAATATCCACAGGTGCGCATGAAGGTATTTTGTTGAACCATATGGTAGTATCCTAATGGATATCAAAGTGAGACTGTCTAAATATCAAACACCTATAAACTTCATAAGGAAAAGAGAGGATTTAAAGATGAGATTACATCAAGGGTCTTGACATTAGAAGATTGTCACAGATTCTGGTCAGTTCTGTGTAAGTGAATTAAATATAACTTTGCCTAATCTTTTAGGCACTGATGTTAGAATGAACTATAGACATGGAAGCCAAAGTTCTACTGCCCAGGAAGACCTACAGGTGAGACTGCTTTCTAGCCCTTTCATTCATTTAGGACAATGTGGGAACAGGTGTAGACAATCTACAGACCCTTTTCTATTTTTCCAAACAGGCATCAAATTATAAGGTTGTTCTTTAAAGTACCAGTGCAGATGTAATGCTAAATGACTTTCATACAAAGACTTCCAAATGTTAAGTTCTTATGTGATGCATGGTAAATGCTTAAAGTCTTTAAAGACTTCATGACTCTTTTATATACCTTTGTTTTTACGTTTTGAGGGAAATTGAGTTGAATTTAAATTTAAAAATCATTATTAAGGTTATTGTGAGGACAATTAACTTCTCTCTGACTAGCTTTAAGCAGGAATTTATGACTGGGGTTGTAAACCCAGTCCCAAAAGTCATGGTAAATGATGCTATGTAATGTCATAGGAAATACTACTAATAACTACTAAATACTACTAACTAAATTGGCATCATGTCACATGCTCTTGTAAATTTCTATGCTTATAACCATAGACTAGTGCTACTCACAGGATTAAGCATAGAATATTCTCCACCAGGGATTCTTGGTTACACAGGGTGCTGAGAATTAAGGGTCCACTGATCACTAGGCACTAAATAGGACACTTACAGTGCCTTATTTATGTTCAGAGAATGTCTCAGAAGAGGTGGAAAGAATGTAGAAGCTGGAAGACAGGGAGAAGGGCTATTGAATGTTCTCTTCTGGGCATAGCATAGCCATTGTATTATGACACATGGCAGGTATGGCTGTTTGTTGAGGCCTGCACAAAGCTGAACCTACTGAGTTATGAATCAGGAAAGGCTCCTGGCTTTCTACCCCTTCCTGCTTAACTAATGAAGCTATTAATGAAGAATTCTAGGAGAAGGGGAATCATTATCTTTAGTTTTGTACTTATTAAAGATTATACTGTTGCCCAATAGTGATGTTCCAGCAAGCCTTTGCCTTATGGAACTTTGAGAAGCATTCACAATTTAAAGTATAGCACATGCAGTAATAGAGATGACAAAATATGGCTCTCATTCTCCATAGGGGGGAAAATGTTCTCCATGTTTAGTCAGTTTATAACCTGGATATTGAAAGATAATTTCTTACAAATAGCCCAGGATTTAAGATGCCAGCATCTTTTAAAAATGTTTATATAGAAATATTTCTATTATATTTATATATAATATATATTCATGTGTATAGCTATATACATACATGAATATATATATATATATATGTGCATATATATGTATGCACATGTGATGGTTTGAGTTTAAATGGCCCCCATAGCCTCATGGAGAGGAGCACTATTAGTAGATGTGGTCTTGTTGGAATAGGTGTAGCCTTCCTGGAGGAAGTATGTCACTAGGGGTGGACTTTGAAGTTTCAGAAGCTCAACCTAGGCCCTGTGGCTCATTCTTCCTTACTGCTGCCTGAGAATCCAGATTTAGAATTTTCAGCCCCATTCCAGCACATCTACTTATACTTGACAATGCTTCCAGCCATGATGATAATATTCTCTACTTCTAAACTGTAAGCCAGTTAATTATTTTCCTTTAAAGTCTCTGTGATTGTAGTGTCTCTTCACAGCAATAAACCCCCAAGACAGAAGTTGTTTCCAGAATTTGGAGTGTGGCTGTGATAGGCTGGATCATGATTTTGTTTGGAGGAATGTGGATTTTGAGACTTTAGATTAGAAAATCAATTTAACACTTTAAGGGGAGCTTAATGGCCATACAAGTAAGAGTGTGGAAGACAGTGGTGCAGAGGGTGATTTGAACTTTGGGGGCTCAGCTCAAAAGGCTTCAGAGGAGAAGAATATTAATATATTGCCTAGAGACAACTGTGATATTTTGGCTAAGAATGTGGCTGCTTTCTGCCCTCGTCCAAACGTTTGCCTGAGGCTAAATTGAAGAGTTAAGGACTAACAGCTTTGGCAGAGGACATTTTAAAACAACCTAATATTGACTGTGTTGCTTGGTTATTAGTGGCTAAAATTAAAAAGATCAATAAGAAAAAGAGCAAGCTGAACAAGGAAAAGATACAAAGTGCACATTTGAAAGAGAAAAAGAGCACCAGGAAGTGTAAACAGATTAAAGAAAGGTCTGATGCTTAGTGGATTAAAGGGACTGGTGATCTTAGAGCAAGATCCCACCCAGCCTAGTTCCAGGCTGTGAAAAGAAACTAAAGAAAAGAAAAAAGGAATTAAGGGAAAGTTTTTGGCCTCAGAGGAACTTAGGCAGATCAACTACCGCTGCCACTTAAGTTAGATGTAAGACACTAATGTTTTACTATTAAAAGGCAGCACTAAGTATCTTGCAAGACCAAGTCTTGCCCCTGCCAAGGCTCTTCCCCAATATTCTTTTCCCCTCAGCTACCTTCAAAAGAGAACCAGAACTGAGCAGCTTCCAACAGATACATAATGTATATGCACAGAAACACATAAAATAATTCAATGTAAAAAATTTAAACTATATTTTAAATGAATGTTGCCCACTTAGTCATTTACAAAACACTTATTTCCAATCTTGATTCCACTGGATCTATTTTAATTTTCCCTTTTACTCTTTTTTTTTCTCTCTCTCAGCAGATACTCATTAAATCCTATCTTCTGACTTATTTTTTATTTCACATTCTCATTACTTGTACAGGTGTTTGCTGCTACTTTCTAAGTGTAAGATTTGCTATTAAACTAATTTGGAAATCCTATGGATATTTATGGTTACTAAATTATATCCTACCTGTGATCTTAATTCAGTCTTAATTATTAACTAAGTTAAATTTTCTATAACATATACCCATACTCTGAATTTCGTTATTGTGTCTACTAGCCTTTTTATTTACATTGAATAAACATGGCATATCACATTGCTCTCCAGTAAAATACCACTAGGCTGCATTTGCAGAGACTGTGTAAAATTTTATGTGCTTTATAATAAAGGACTTTAGAAATACTAACCTATAAACTTTCAATAAACTTTGTGAAGGGAGTTCATAACATTTCCCCTCTATTTTTTCTTTTATTGAAAATAGGCTATTTTTTCATAAAACGTATTCTGACTACAGTTTCCCCTCACCCAACTATTTTAAGATCTTCCCCTGACACCTGAATCCATACCCTTTATGTCTCAAAAAACAAGCAAACATCTAAAGAATATTGATACAATTTGTTTTAAAATAAGAACAAATTGGACTAGGACAAACAAAATAGCCAAAGGAAAAGCACAAGAAACAAATGTATATGTAAAGACACAGGTGTTCACACTCATAATAATCTCATAAAAACACAAAACCCAAAGCCATAATACACTTAGCAAAGTATGCTAAGACATCTAGTCATAGATTCTACATCAATAAAGGTCACAGTGTATGTTTAAAATATGTATAGGAGGTCAATTAAAACTCTGAGTATTCCTAACACCAAAGTAATCAGAGATCTAAGGGGTCCTTTGTGACTATCAGCTGAGGCCAGTGATTGTCTCCAGGTTTGAAACATGGCTCAGTCTCACATTTCACAAAAGTATGTAGCAAAATGTTGAGCTTCATAAAGCTTGCCAGTATTCTTAGTGAAAATCCATATTATTGATCTTTAACACATTTTATAAGAAAATCAGATTATTTCCCCACTGTATACTCTTAAGCAAAATTTGATTAGTAATATTATGTAAAACATGCTTGTGGTTCAAACTTCCCCTTTCAACCAACTCTCCATTTTTAATAACACTAACCCTAACCCTAACCCTCATTTTAATAAGAACTAGATACAAAGTACCGAATGCTTTCAAAAGTCTTTTTTTTGTAACAGCCTAACAGGAAGGTGAACAAAGAAATGATTAAAAACACATTTATTCTCCTCATGAAAAGCAATAATGAAATAAACACCCACATATGTACACAAAAATGAAACAAAACATAAGGAAATACAAAAGAATTATAAAATCTTTCATATTGAAAAGGACCCACATCAACTCATCCTCTTGATTTCAATTTTTTTTTGTTTTGCTGAAATATTTAGTAATTTTAATTATAGAATCACACAGGTTAATATATATATATGTATATATATATAGTTATAGTTATAGTTATGTAGTTAGAGAAGAACATAATTTAACACCTTCCACATATAAGTCATATGGGGATTATAAATGTGCTAGACATACACAGGCATAAATTCAGAGATTTCTGTACAGCAACATTCCTCACTCTGGAAACAAAGAGGTAGTAACACACAGAAGCTAGATAACATTTCAGTTTGAAGAGTTGTAGTCTATGCCACTGCCTCACTGAAAACACATCTTAGATATAGCTATGAACACCAGTCATCTAAACAGGTACGGTAATGCATAACTGTAATCACCTGTAATTCCCACACTGGAGAGAATAGAGTAAGAGAATCAAAGCTCAAGGCCAGCATGGGATGAATAGCTAGACTCTGAAAAAAAAATCCACCTTTGAACAGACAAATAAAACTTAGTTAGGAAAGGTACCAAAAGCTACCTCACAAGGAACCTCTGAGACAAAGCACTGTGCTTTGTCATGTTGTCTTTATCCACTGGAGGAGCCACAGACAATAAGAATACTTAACATATACCAAATTAACATATGCAGGATACATGGAGATGATGCTTAAATATATAAATATAGCTCCAGATATATGAATTTACTGCAAGCAAAAACTGTGAAATAAAGAACAGTGTTGTATAATAAGAGAATTAAATGCTCTTGGAAGAAAAATCTCACATAGTAAATCCAATGGTTGCCAAAAGTTAGTGTGTGTAAAGAGCACCCAGCATGTTATTAAAATGTAAATATAAGATTCATATCTATCTGAAGATCTCAATTCAATAGATTGAGGTAAAACAAAAATGTACCAAACATTCTCTATGTGAGCAATATCTGGTAATTTTTACTTTTTCCCAGATTTCTGCATAATGGAATGTACTTATGTATCAAATAATTAAAATTAGAAAATAAAATTTGAATAATTAAACTATGCCACAAAGTAGCTATATCAGAATGTTGAAGCACCAGCATTTAAAAAATATTGAACCCAAACTGATATATAAATGTATTATGTTGAACAAAAATAAAGAGAATTTCACTTATAACACAAAAGACAGAATAGTTCATTTTTATGTAACTTTTCAATTAAAATACAATCTATGAGACATTGTATATAGGGACATAAGTTAACCAGAGCTTTACTGATACCTGGACATAGATTTCCTCTTGAAGGCAGTGTTGCCTGGTACATTCTAATTTGTTTTTGGTTATTTCTTTTTTTTTTATAATTGGTTTAAAGAACTGAACTTGCTGGGGTAGACAGGGTGTCTCTGCAGATACAGAAAGTTTTGAAGCTTACCATCAAGCCTCTAAACCCAGAGTAAATGCCTGGGACCACATGGTAGAGGGAGAAAACCACTTCCTGTGCCATAGTATACATGTACTTCCCATTCCCTCCACATGCAATCTCTCTCACTCACTCAGTCAAATCAATCAATGTAAAAGAAAAGAAGGAAAGGCTAATTCAAAGATATCCACATTTTAAGTGAAATTGACAAAATGCTTTCCAAATATATTGTATCAATTTCCAGAAAATTTGTTTGAGAAACTCATTGGCCTCATAAACTTGTTGACATTGTATGACTTCAAATATTTTTCAAATAGTTAATTTTTATACCTTTTAGATATGTGTCATGATATCACACCTGCATTTTAATTGTAATTTTTGCATTGTATTAATCAAATCTGTTGTTTGACAATTATACAAGTGTACATTGTGCATGATGACTAGTCTCATTTCTTACCATTTCCCATCTCCTTGCTGCCTTTATCTACAAAACTCTCTTTCACATTCTCTCTCTGTCTGTGTATGTGTGTGTGTGTATGTGTGAGTGTGTGTGTGTGTGTGTGTGTGAGAGAGAGAGAGAGAGAGAGAGA
>NW_022196915.1:108974952-108996645 GCF_008632895.1 Mastomys coucha
GAGAGAGAGAGAGAGAGAGAGAGAGAGAGAGAGAGAGAGAACTTATAAACGTGTGTCCCAAAGAGTTTATCCAGCAACTGTCTGTGTGACAGTTTGGATTGATTTATTTATTGTCCCACTGGGCTCAGCATTGGGCATAACTGAAAACTGAAGATAATGACTGCCTCTCTCCCAGGAGCTACCAATAGCTAATAATTCAATATCCCCACAAGCCTCTCTCGCATCCATGACTGTGATTATTGTCAAGGTCAGTCTTTTCCATGATTACAATGGTTGTGTGAAATCTTGAGGATGGTATGTCACTAGAATCTTTTGATGAGAAATGATTGCTTCTGTTAGACATACTCATTTAGTAACTAGATGATACAATGATTGGCCTTTATTTGTTATGTTTTAAAATATAGTGTTGATCTACAAAGTGGAACTAAATCCTACCTTATACATGCCATGTTAACTATTCAATAAATTACTAGAACTTCTTGAAATGTTCAAATGTGACTCATTTGGTGTGTGTGTGTGTGTGTGTGTGTACTGATGGTTTGGAATTAATATGCTTATTTGAACAGTTTTTCAGTTATTTCCTAATTAACCATGAGATTTCTCTGTTAAAGAAACAAACAGGCTCTGGTCTACCACTTTCTGTATGTACATGAATGTAAAGATGCTAGATGCATCACAACTACACTAAACAAAGCCACTCTAAATTATTTCAACAGGAAGATAAAAGAGTGCCTAGAAACCATATCATTGATAAAATCCTTCATATTGATGTTTGAATGGCCCCTCTTTCCAAAATGGTGGATTTATAAACTCCAAAATACCTCCACTTATAACTCTCAAATTTATGAACAGGCTCCCAAGTCAAATATCCTTTAAAGAAAATAAACACAAAATTAAAACCCTATAACTTTCCCTTTCACAATCTTCAATTTTTTCTGAAATATATTGTCATCATGTTCAACAGAATTTGCTTCCTGACTGTTCATATTAAGGAAATTAAAATAAGATGAAATGAAAATGGGGTTGTGGAAAAGGAGGCTCATTTCTGACTCTGTAACTTCTTACAGCTTTCAGAGTTCTCTTCTCTGATGTATTATCCTTTCTTTAAGAGTTGACCTAGGGGACAGAGGGCTGCTGTCAACTCAAGTTACTCCTTCAAATTCTGAGCTTCATCCTTGACAATGCTCTTGCTCCAGGCATAGCGATTCATCTTGAAGCTTGAAGCCAAAACACAAATGAAAATTGCTATTCAAAGATTAAAATTTATGTTTGAAAGAGAACCACTGATCGAAATAATGAGTGCTTTTGCAAAGAATTATGGTCACCTGGCAGTAACTTGCATAAGAATTCTTATGAGAAAGATGTACATTTCACCCTTCTCTCTTTTCAAAAAGTCTAAAGTAAAAAGCAAAAGTTTTGCCATTGTGCATAGCAGACAATAAAATAAAATAAAATTGTTGCATAAATGAACTTTGGTAGAACAAAGACTTGACCTTAAAAAGTTATTTTTCAAGAGAAGCAGCAAAAGCACATGATTTTTACTAATTAATACTGTCAAATTACAAAGAAGTCTGTGAACAAACCCCAAGCAATATTTCCATAGTATAACACTGATTAACGAGGCAAAATTTTGTATTTTTCACTCATTTACAAAGAATTTTTCCATTTTCCCCACTTTTGTTGGAGCCACTGATAAACAATTTCCTAGGGAACTTTCAAAAATGTTGGCACAGGCATCCATCCAAGATCCATCCCCATTACAGACCATAATATCAGAATCATAGACATCAACATACAATGACTATAGCATACTCCATATCCAAATCCACTGCTTTACAATATTATAGACATGATACTACATTAAGCACTATATATATCTTTTTAATAACTAGAAGCCAATAATCTCAAGACTCAATCATTTCCTTGTGCTGTTTCATGTCTGATGAAATGTACAATGTTTTTATGATCTATTCAAAGTTTAAATGTTTTAAGTTAAATGAAAAGTTTTTTTTTCCTTGATTCAGTTTAACAATAGTTGCTGTTGAATTTACAGACAGTTTATATAAGTACGGCCCTGAGAAACTGTGAACATCAGCTTCTGTTTGCACAAGTATGTATGTGTTCTACATGTGTTTGCATGTGTTTATATATACATGTCTTTGTGTGCATTTTTGTGCAGCAATGTTTGTGTCTATAGTCCATGTGTGTGGAGCCATGCATTTGACATTGGATATGTTCCTTTATCACTATAAAATTTACTTACTGAGGTAAGATTTCTTTCTAAACTTGGAGCATTCTGATTCCCAGACCTCCATGCTCATCTACACAAGCTAGCTAGATCCCCTCCCACTACCAGGGCTCCCCATTCTCTACCTCCCAAAATCTAGATTTACTTGTGGCAGTCATATCTGCCTTGCATTTTTGTGGGTTCTGGAGATCTGAATCTGGTCCTCATGTTTGCATGGCAGGTACTTTATCTATTGAGTCATCTTCCCAAACCCAGACTTTGGTTTTAAAAGGACAGGGGAGAAAAAAAACACTATTTGAATGTAACATTTAAAAATAAAATGTCAGGTCAGTTTTTGGCCCCTTATGACTCTTATCAAAGAACAAATTTGAGCTATATCAGCTTTTTAAAGGCCTCACAAAACAGGAAGATGGCTGGGGTAGATTTCTTAAACCTAAATCAAATATATAGTTTTGCCACAAGGTCTGTCTACTGTATTCCCCAATTGCTTGGTTGTTTGAATTAAATATAGAATATAAAGTCCCAAGTTAAGTGACATGTGATTTAGAATATTACTCTAGGTAAATAGATTCAAAATGAAAATAGTAACTGAAGACATTATTGTCTGCCTTGATTTGTGAGTATTGGAAAAGTAAAAGTAGATTCTGAGTTTACTGGCATGGAGAAAAATGAATGCTGATCAGAAAAAAAGGGCTTGTTCATGTTTCCTTTCTCTCTTTCTTTCTTCCTTCCTTCCTTCCTTTCTTTCATTTTTCTTAACACTAGTAGTTTAACAATTTTTTATAATTCAGGGTCCACTGAAGTCATTACTGGAGAAAAGCCAGGTCCCAATCTTCCCTTGTTAAATGAGAATAGCTTAAAGCTTAAATGCCAGTTCAATTAATGCCAGAGTAAAGTGGATCCCTGCTGCTGTTTCAATTGGCTCATCCAGAAGAAGGGCTATTTCTGTTTCTAAAGGATTCTGGTTTTGCTTGAGATTATGAAATGATGTACAGTTTTTCTCACCTACTTTCAATTCACTTGAAATTTATTATTGTTATTTTAAATATGTCATTTGTCCTTTATGCTTTTGCACAGTATAGAATTCTTTGTACAACTTAATATTTTAAGACACTTTATTATTTTTCAATTATAACAAATATTCATATTGAGTATCAATTATTTTATTTTCTTTATTATATAAACGTATTTATGAATACTAATAATAATATAAAGATATAATTTTTACTATTGTACTGCTCTTCATTAGATAAGTTAATAGTCACAATATGTGTGTTTATAAGTTAATATTCTAAAGAAGACAGATAAAGACTATTATTCAAGTAATACCAGAGAAACATAAATATTTAAATATTTCATGCAAAGTAGCAAATGAAGTATTTTGCATATGCATAATAAACAAAAAGTATAACACAAAGGGAGTTATATGTACACAGTAGAACTTTTCTATTTTGCTAAAATGGCTTAAGCATTTCTCTTACACATTAATGATTGAATCCTGTCATCCATGAGTGTCAAATAAAACCAAGAAGATAAAGTTTGTTTAGCTCATTTGTTAGATTGTTTACCTATTATATTTGAGGCCCAGAGTTCATTGCATAGCACTGCATAAACTGTGTGATAGAGCATGACTGTAATTCCAGCATTCAGGAATTAGAGACGAGGGACCAGAAATTCTATGCTATCCTCAGCTACTTAGTAAGTTCAAGGATAGCCTAGATTATGTAAGACCCTGTCCCAAAAACCAAGTGAAACCCTAAAGAATGTGTACATTTATAATAGTTTAGCGAGTATTTTAAGGAGAGTTCAGTAGTTCTAATTTCCTTCCTTATATAAAATATGGCCTAGTAAAATAACATGATTACTGGGAGAATCATCTTGTTGGTTTTCTTAAAAGAGAATTTTATACTGTTATATACTGTTAAGGAGTGGGTTACTTGTAATTTCAAATATAGCAGTTAATGATAAAAGCTCCCCTTGATTAGCATAATGATCAATAATATTTCCTTAGAAATTCTCTAAAATCGTACAAATTCAGACAATATTTGGAGATATGTAAGCCCACTGTACCTAAAATGAAAATTGAGAACTCTACTCTTGGTAGTACCTTCACTTTAAAGATAATTGTATGTACACATTATATATAGTACAGAGACAGTGATTGAAAACATATAAATTGTCTCATTACATAATTTGTTTTTACTCAAAATGTACTCTAAACATGACACCTATGGGTGTTAGTTTAGCAAGAGACAAACCAAGCAGACACTGATTTTACTGAAGTTGTTGTTAATGAAGCCAAGGACCTAAGACTAGATAGATCAGGGGTCTTAGGAGAAAACATACCATTATTATTCGGCTAAATGAACATGACAAAAAACTAAGCCTACAGATTAATACACCATTCAGCCCCTATCAGAGAAGCTTTTTTAGGTGCTAGATGCAAATTAATGAAGCGTCCCTACAATTGGTCGATGTGAAGAGAGAGAAAGAGAGAGAGAGAGAGAGAGAGAGAGAGAGAGAGAGAGAGAGAGAGAGAGAGAGAGAGAGAGAGAGAGAGAGAGAGAGAGAGAGAGAAAGAGAGAAACTTTGGAGCACTCAGCCCTAAATTGAATGTATTTATCAAAACCTCTGAAGTCTCCGAGACCTGTGTAAAAGATGAGGCAGAAAAACTGTAAGAGCCAAAAGTGGTAGAAGACTCCAAGGAAACAAAATCATCCCAGCACAAGGCAGATACACATAGGGACTTACAGAGCATGCACAAACTTGCACAAGCTCATGCCAGACAAAATCCAAGTACAGAGAAAGGAAAGCAGACACAAAGCCTCACACATACAAGAAGTTATTTGCAGTTGATAGCTAGCTGTTGGGAGAGGGAAAATCAATTTTCTTCAATAGAGTGAGTCTATCAACCATAAGCCTGGGAAGACTTCACACTTAAGAGTAGTTTGCCATGACAAAATGGAGTCCATGGGTTTTGTGTGTGTTTTACGTGTGTGTGTATATGTGTGTATGTGTATGTGTGTGTGCATGCTTTTATTTTGTTTTTGTTTCTTTGTTTTGTATTGTTTCTGAGAGAGTAGAAACATTAAATTGGTAGGCAGAGGGGAGCTAGGAGGTGTTGGGAGACGGGAAAGGTATGATCAAAGTACTTTATGAAAAAAAAATATGTAATTTCTATTTCTTCATTAACAAAATTGGAAGCCCCCTCCTGAGAGGAAAAACATGACATTTTCTATACTAAAATTATATTTCCCAAGCACGTAAAATCTCTAGCTGCATTCTACATATTCATTCTTATATCCACGGATAAGTGTATCTTTTACCTCACATTAAGAAAACTTCTTTTTTCAGTAGATGGAGGTCATTACAGAAAGCCATAACTGATCAGAATGCTGATATCAACTGATCATGAAGTGTCTATCCTCAATTAATACAGTGACAATATAACTCCTGAACTTAAGTTTCCTGAACTTAAGGGTCAGGAAACATTGCAGAATAGGTGCAGAAAGATTGTATGGCTAGAGAATGAAGACATCTATTGTGAGTTAATGTTTTCTAAAACAACAACAACTAAAACAAAAAGAAGGCATGAAATGGAGGTGGAGAGGAAGAGTGGGTCTGGGAGGAAAAGTCATGGTTAGGAGTGAGGAAAGGAAGGAAGAATAGATGGATTCCAGAGAGAATAATAGAGTCAAGGGGAGTTAATCACATGTAAAATGGGCTCTCTCAAACTCTGCCCTGTTTGTAAAGGACAGACAATGCATGAATAAAATCAAAACAGGTAATGATACCTTTCTTTTTTTAGTTATTATAAAATTAAGCCTTTAATATCATACTATAAAGCCATATCACCTATATTCCAGGAAAACAGTTTAAGTTAAATGAATAATAAGGGACATGGTCTGTTTCAAAGATGTAAGTTTTCAAGTATGAAAATGAGTGTGTTTGTTTGTCCTTTTTTGCTAAAAATATAAGTTCCCAAATTGAAATCCTTAAAATAAACAAAATTCAAATCACAATGAGACAGGATATAACGTCTGTGTTTCTATCAGTTTCGGGAGTGTATTAAGATGGGAAAAGCAGGCACATTATTACACTAGCATCCACAAATGGGACTTCATAAAATTGCAAAGCTTCTGTAAGGCAAAAGACACTGTCAATGGGACAAAATGGCAACCAACAAATTACCAATCCTATATCTGATAGAGGGATAATATCCAATGTCTACAAAGAACTCAAGAAGTTAGACACCAGAGAACCAAATAACCCTAGTAAAATATGGGGTACAGAGCTAAACAAAGAATTCTCAACTGACAAGTACCAAATGGCTGACAAACACCTAAAGGAATGTTCAACATCCTTAGTCATCAGGGAAATACAAATCAAAACAACCCTGAGATTCTACCTCACACCAGTCAGAACGGCTAGGATAAAAAACTCAGGTGACAGCAGATGCTGGAGAGGTTGTGGAGAAAGAGGAACACTCCTTCATTACTGGTGGAATTGTAAGCTGGTACAACCACTCTGGAAATCAGTTTGGTGGTTCCTCTGGAAATTGGACATAGTACTGGGTACCAGAGGACCCAGCTATACCACTCCTGGTCATATACCCACAAGATGCTTCAACATGTAATAAGGATACATGCTCTACTATGTTCATAGCAGCCTTATTTATAATAGCCAGAAACTGGAAACAACCCAGATGTCCCTAAACAGAGGAATGGATACAGAAAATGTGGTACATCTACACAATGGAATACTACTCAGATATTAAAAACAATGAATTTATGAAACTCTTGGGGAAATGGATGGACCTGGAAAATATCATTCTGAGTTCAATAACCCAATCATAAAAGAACACACATGGTATACATTCTCTGATAAGTGGATATTAGCCTAGAAGATTGGAATACACAAAGTACAAACCACAAACCATAAGAAACTCAAGAAGAAGGAAGACCAAAGTGTCGATACTTCATTCCTTCTTAAAAGGGGGGAACAAAATACCCATGGAAGGAGTTGTAGAGACTAACTATGGAGCAGAGACTAAAGGAAGGACAATTCAGAGACTGCTCTACCTGGGAATCCTTCCCATATTCAATCATTAAATCTAGATACTATTGTGGATGTCAACAAGTGCTGGATGACAAGAGCCTGATATAGCTGTCTCCTGACAGTACCCGACTAATACAGAAGTAGAGACTCACAGCCATCCATTGGACTGAGCGTAGGGTCTCCAATGAAGGAGCTAGAGAAAGGACCCAAGGAGCTGAAGGGTTTATAGCCCCTTGTGACGAACAACAATATGAACTAACTAGTACCCTCAGAGCTCCCAGGGACTAAAACACCACCCAAAGAGTATACATGGGAGGACTCATGGCTCCAGCAGTATTTGTATAGCAGAGGATGGCCAAGTTGGTCATTAATGGGAGGTGAGGACTTTGGCCCTGTGAAGGTCTATGCCCCAGTGTAGGGGGATGCTAGGGTCAGTAAGCAGGAGGGGGTGGGATGGTGAGCAGAGGGAGGGGGGAGGGAACAGGGGATTGTATTAGTTTTTGGTTTTTTTTTTGTTTTATTTTTTTATTTTTATTTTTGGAGGGTAACCTAGGAAAGGAGATATTGTAAATAAAGAAACCATCTAATAAAAAAAGACATCATTGTATGAAATTGGATTTAAGACCACACATAGAGACCCTCCACAGAGATCATGAATTTTAGAGCTCCAGTAAAAAAAAGATATGCAATTCAAAGTTTCTTTATCACAACAGCCATATATTAAAAACTCTATAATTTTAAGTAAAGATGTTTAATCATAGTTCAAAGATCTTTTGAGTATGGTTAAGTTTCACCTGAGTTTTAATATTTTGTTCTGTGGCAGAATCCAAGCACTTGTGTTATAAAATACAATATTCCTAGATTGACATAAGCAACAGTTATAATTTCTGAATTTTATAATTTCTATATGTGGGTATAAGAAATTGGCCCAGCAACTAAAATGCTTACCATGCAAACATGTGGATCCATGTTTGTAGTTTCAGCATTCTCTGAAAGCTGAAAGTGACAGAACACATGGGTTTTAATCCTAGTGCTGGAGAGAAAAATCTATGGAGCTCACTGGTCAATTAAAATTCCAGGCTGAATGAGAGGCCTTGTCTCAAAAATTAAGGTGGGGAGGGATTGATCTCTTGTTTCCACGTGCATATATGTGTACATGATACATACAACATGAAAATTATTTTCAAATAATGAGATCAAGTATAATCATTAAATACCATCTTAGTGTCCATTCTTACTGACATTTGTTTTATGGAAGATCTAATTGCCCTCTATTATATTTTCAGAGATATTTTTGTAGCAAGAAATATTCTGATCATTTCAAAATTAATAAGAAAGATTATATACTGGAGAATGGTACTGTGTCACTATCCAATGCACCACGACTCCTAGCATTATAAAAACTTTCAAAAACAGAGTTAAACACAATTGGGTTTGGATTGTGTCAGAAGCCATCTAGGAAAGGCTAAGGCTAGCAAATGACTTTTCTGGAGATGGTTCACTGTTTTGCATGGTCTACAGTGGGTAAAATTTGGGAGGAAAGGTCCCCAAAGACTTTATCCCAGTATTGCTTCTTGTTATTGATATGCCTTTCCTATAACTACTACATAGTCTCACAAGTCCTGTGTATAAGCTCACCATATTGGGCAAATTTCTTTCAGATCAACATGAAGATGAACTTTCAGAGACCAATGCTGTTTAGATGAATTAATGATTTTTATAACCCCTGATTTTACTCAAATAATTTTAAGAAGAAAGTTTTAACAGATGGTTTTAGTTGTTTTTCTAGAAAGATGTAATAAAGTTAAAATCAAGAATAGAATGTGCCCATTCTCATAATAGTAAGTAATGGCTGCATAATAAGAAATACAATGAGCAGGGCGGTGGTGGCGCATGCCTTTAATCCTAGCACTTGGGAGGCAGAGGCAGGCGGATTTCTGAGTTCTGAGTTCGAGGCCAGCCTGGTCTACGGAGTGAGTTACAGGACAGCCCGGGCTACACAGAGAAACCCTGTACTGAAAAACGGAAAAAAAAAAAGAAAGAAATACAATGAGCTTTCATAATTGCACTAAAAAGAGAAATAGGCTTGGAACAGACTTGTGCTCAAAGTAAAACATTCATATCCAATGACAAAGCTACACGTGTGCACTATGATAAGGCAAAACCAAGTAAAAACTTTTGCTCAAACTTAACAATGAGCCTACAGAATGAAACATTGCTTTGAACTAGCTATTGATATCCATCTTTTACTCCTCTTTTATGTAACATTTTATCTGAGGTAATTCACACATAGAGAACTTTTTGTCTTAAGGCTATAAAAAGCTGAAAGCAACAAAGAAAGGTAATGTATCTATATTCCCCTTCTTCTGGTACATATATTTTCTGTATAAGTGACTCTTTCCTCTCTGGTTCACAAAGAATTAATGGCCTCTGAGCCTCTCCCCTGGCCAATGAGGGGCTCTGGGCTTGCTTAAGAAAGGAACACTAGCAATAAATTCTTTACCTAGTTCCCCACTGCTCACTGCTCCTGGTAGTAGCCAAAGGCAGCAGTTTTCAGCTACAGAATAAGCAACAGAGTGTTAAGCTTCCAGAAGCTTCCACTGCAGTTAGAGAAAGTTACAAGTAAAAGATCATCCAATTCTGTATCCTACCTCAACTTGTTCCCCTAAGGCCAAGCAGAACTGATTCTTTCTGTTCTTTTGTAGAATAATTGTAAATCCTCATGAACTCTTTTAAATAAATGTAGCTCAGAAGGAAGAAATTCTTCTAAATTATAGTCATCATCAATCTATCATTATTACTTTACAATTTTCATATCATAGCAGCAATAGAGAAACACATCAAAAAAGTATGCAATGCATTAAAGGAAAAGCCCTTTTTAGTAATACATATAATCACACGGAGTTTAGGAATATTTTAATTCCTCAATTGTTAACTAATTGGGCTAATAAAGATGGCTGTGTTAGTTGTAACTAGCACACCATGTCTCCACTATGATAGCAGTTTCTTAACAAATTTAAAAGCAGGCAAAATCTAAAGATTTGCTCGACATTTCAATAATCATTACAATTTACAGCCTTTGTCTACATGCTGAAAATATTTCTAGTCATAGATCATGTATTGTTTTCTAAACTTATCTTTGTTTCTTGCACAGAACTGATAAAATGAGTAAAAATTCTGATCTGATATAGAAACTTGTAAAGTGATTTCCTCAAATCCAAAGGCTGTATAGGGAGAATTATCTTGATATGAGTAAAAGCAAAGTTCTAAAATGTAGGTACATACCTTAATTTAAAAATATTATTAAAATGTCAGTGAAACTTGGGCCTCTAGGAATTTATGATCATCTGCCCGTGCAGTATTTTGTCTCAATGGCTCCTACTTATATACGTGGTTTCACTAAAGTTGCAACAGACTTAGTAACTTCTTAAAATAAGACAATCATGATATTTTCACCAATTATTTTCATAAAAATTTTTTCTTTATCACATGATACTGTTTGATAACACTATATCCACAGTGTTTCAAAGTTGGAGTCAATCTTCTCAATCCCTAATGCTACTTTTTTCAATTGAGTTTATGTAATTTTGTAGATTATTCATTGGCACATTCACAACATCCTTACCATGAGTAGATTGACTCAGGAAATATTTTTTGGAAGCTCATCCACAAACTCCTTAACAATAATTTTTACTGTAACACTTGAGCAATCCAGACACTTTTGCTTCTCATTTTCTTTCTGTTTTCACTGTAGCTGCAGGTGCTATCTTCAATGAAATACTGGATTTCTCAGAGTATTCTATGGGGGTAGGAAGAACACAGTTTTTTCAAGTTCCCATTCATCTTGGTTTTCTGGCCTTCCAGCAACCACAAGTGTCTTGTTGACATCTTCAATAATACAGTTTTTACTAAGGGCTTTCAGTTTCAATCTATAGTAGCCTATATTAATAACATTGTCTTCTGGACACAACCTAGAATTATCAAGGAAGAGATTTTTCAATGAAGGTTTGTCTATATGAAGTTAGCTAGTGGGCATTCCTGTGGGGGATTCTAATTGATGTTAGAAGATCCAGCTTACGGTGGATAGTGCCATTCCTTAAGCAAGAGATTTTGAAGTATATTAGAGTGGCAAACTCCAGCTGAGTAAAGCAAGCAAGGATACATGCATCCATTTCACTGCTCTTTATTCAGCAACAGAATCTAAACTAAACTAGAGCACAGCTGTAGCCTTGCAAAATACATTTCTTAAGCAGTAAGACTTGAAATTCAAAATCACTCTGTAATCCTTGGACTGCTGAATAGATATTATGCTGACAGACATAAAAATGCCATTAATATTGTATGTCTTCATCACAGCCCTTACATGACCAGAAGCATTGCCAATAAACAGTAATACTTTGAAAAATATTGCTTTCTGAGCTGTGGGAATGTGGGCTTAAAATAGTAAACCATGTTGGAAGCAGGTGTGCTGTCACCCAGGCTTTGTTGTTACACATACAGAGCAACAACGGTGTAGGTTTAGTAAAATTTTCAACATCTCCATGGATTTCAGAATAGAAAACAGGAATTAACTTCAAGTAACCAGCTTCTTGAACAAGGGAGTCATCCTATCTTTGCCATATTTTCAGTACTTTAAAAGTAAATTATACTAGTTCATCTTGAAGTAATGTGCATTCCAAGTTTAATCCTTATAAAATAAACTAAAATAATCTTGACCATAATGCTTTATTTCATTTTTAAAATATTAAGAAATCAATATTATGAAAGTGAAGCTTTGAGAAAAAACATCATTTTAAAGACTGTATTGTCAGCCAGGAAAACATACATACAAGTAACATTATTCAGACTGAACACATCATTTTTAGATATTTAGAAACACACATACACACTCACAGAGAGAGAGAGAGAGAGAGAATATATCATGTAGCAACAATTAATGAAGAAAGAGACCACGAATTTGACAAAGGCAAGGGGGGATATATGGAAGTGTTTGGAGAGAGGAAATGGAAGGGAAAATGATATATTTTATCATAATATCAAAGTAAAAATTAATTTGAAAAGAAAAATTTATTTTAAAATGCATTAAAATGAGTTAATTTTTAAGAAAATAATTTTTAAAAGCAGTATGTTTCCCTTGGATGATAACAACAAATGTTTTAGTTTTATATTTTTTTTTTACTGTATCTGTATTTTATCTGGTCTTAGAACACTAAAAGTATGAATTTCATACAACCTGTTTTAGGGATAGTTTAGAGGTCATTTCAATGACAGAATGAAAATAATTTCATGGTAGCAGAAAAATACTAACAATAATTAGTTTCAGACCTGAGATAATGAAATAATATCTCAAACTGAATTGAACTGAATTGAAAATCTTAAGAAAAGTAGGAAATATTTTGACACAAAAGACCCAGATTTTTTTCCTATGGGATTTGTCACTTTGCTAATTGAAATACTACATAAGAAAAGTTATTACAGTTCTCTTTAATAGTCATTAGACTTTATGAAAGTGAGAAAAACACACATCTTTGTGAATTATTCAGTGTATGTGAGCAAAATAAGAGCCATGAAAAATGTAGGCATTGCCCACCTCCATAAACTAACTCCTTCTCTGGAATAGCATGCCTTGTCCTGACTACACACTTAGCTCATTGAACTTTTACCTAAACCCACTTAAACCTTCCCTTCCTTCCTACTGAAATTTGAGCTAATGGGATTCTTTAGTGGTACTGCGCTGATATGGCAAATAAAATATGGACGCTTTAGGAGTCTCTACATACTCAATATTAATTTCACACTTATTTATTAGAATTTTTATCCATTTTTTGAGTGTGTATGTGTGTTTTGCCTGCATGTATATATGTACACTGTAGTTATGCCTGGTATATGCAGAGGTCAGATGAGGGTGTCAGATCTCCTTGAAATAGGAGGGAGGGTTACACATAGTTTAAGCCATAGTTTAAGCCACATAGTTTAAGCCACTATGTGGGAGATGAGAGCCAAACCCTCTGCAAGTGCAACAAATGATTTCTCTAGGCCCATCAATGTTGATTTTAAAATTCATATCTTTATATATTTCTCTGAAATGGCATTACCAATGTCAATAAATCAAGATTATCAGAGTGGCATTTTTATGAATTTACTATACTTATGCTTTTAGACCTGGTCAAATTCTCTTTAGAGTCCTTCAGTTGAGCATAAGTTCAGTGAATTCAAAAGTGTCCAAGAGACTTTGAGTGTGTTTAGCGGATAATCAAATTAGAATTAGAAGATCATTATGAGGGAGGAAGAAAATGACGGGAATCTAGCAGATAGATTTTCTAACACCAATTAGCCTAGGGAAGAAGGTGTACAATGTAACAAAAAGGTACCTACCCTTTAGTCTTGACTCTTTCCTTGGATCATTGAACACATCAATCACCCTTCTTAGTCCTTGAATATATTTTTTTTTAAAATCTCTACACTGAAAAAGTTATAATAGTTCATTTATGGCTTCTCTCTCAGTTTTAAAATTCTGCCTTTCTACACAGTTAACTTTGTAATAGAACATAAGAAATCATGCTCCCTTGAAAAGAATACTAGACTTAGAAATTAAGAGGAAACACTCACATGAGATGGCAAAGATCAGAAAGTTCTGGAGATCTCCACAAAGCAGTAGCCCCTCTATATGCTGGAATAATTGTTGGGGTATCTGATTTAAGGGAGATGGTTAACTTCCAACCTTTATCAGCTGTTTTTCTCTCAAAGATCAACTTATCAAGTCACTTTAAATTTTAAATTAAGTATAAATCTTCTTCTGGATCAGAAACTACTGAATTTTAAAATGAAATGACCAACACAAGTGTATTTTTGTTACTATTTTGCTACACTTTGTGACATGAACAAATAGGTATTCCTACCCTTCCACAGAAACCTCAATTCTTGACAAGACATCATCAGATCCACAATATCTAAGGAATACAACAGACTTTGCTTTAGAAAGAATTTCTCTTACAAAATCTTATGTGTATTGTGAAAATCACAATTCACCTTATCTCAAACTGAATGAAGCCTGTGAAATCAAAACCCATTGAAGTCATATTTTTAAAGAAAACTTTCAATAAAACATGAAAATCAGAAAGAATTATGAGATATTCCATATGATTAAAATATAGTTTGTCTTATCTTTAGCGAGTAATGGAAACTGCTAGGAGTCAATGTGGTAGAAAACTTTGCCAACAGGGAGCAGACAAATCTCATATTTATTAATAACATCAAAAGGTCTTAGATAGAAAACTACTTCAGCATTTTTTTTCTGCTTCAGCATTTCTAATTTAGCATTTCATTGTGAGAAATAGCTAGTTGATCACTCTCTGAGGACACCACACTTTATAGAAAATAATCACAGACATAAAGTCTAATACACATCATTACATTAATGATTATTATGCAGACATTTCATTGTTTTTCTTTGTTTTGTTTTGTTCTCCCTATGAAACCAGGTTGGATTTTAATTTATAATCTTCCTGCCTCAGCCTTCCAGATGCCAGGATTATAGGTATGTGCTTTCAGATCCAGTTGCATTTTATCTGTTATATTATTGAATACACTTTGAGAAAGTCTTAAAAAAACATATCAATTAAGGAAACAATAAAATAATTTGAAGCAACAAATAAAAAATAACATAGGTAACTGTGAAAGGCTTTGATTGATGAGATTTACTATGCATATGCTTGTGGAAGATCTACAGTACCTGAAATACCTTAACCATTACTTAAATAGCACTGCTGGCCTATTTATAAGGCAACATATGGATAGACAGGATCAAATCTAATTATTATATAAAACGGTTGTTTTAGTTTCTTTTCTATTGCTTTGAAGAGCTACTATGATCAAGGTAACTTACAGAAAAGTTTATTTCAAGGTGTAAAGCTTCAGAGGATTAGAGAGTATGGCTGTCATAGAAGGGAACATGTCAGCAAGTAAACAGGTATGGCACTGAAAGAGTAGCTGAAAACTTATATCTTGATACATGAGCATGAAGCAGAATGAACTAACTGGGACTAGCATAGAGTTTTGAAACCTCAAAGCCAATCCCCAAGGACACACCTTCTCCAACAAGGCCATTCCTCCCAATCCTTCCTAACTAGTTGACACCAGCTGGGGATGGACTATTCAAATATATGAGTGGAAAGGTTTCATTGTCATTTAAAGCACCACAATGGCTAACTGAGTATGTGTTAGGACACTGCTTCCTTGGAGAGGGCTGAGAGTATTTTTTAGGTTCCAGTAAAGAGACTTCTAGTGAGTTGGAATCTGGCTCCAGATTTCCCACTAGTTCTTTGTGTGATCTTGAAGAACTCATTCAGGATTTCTGGAATGTAAGTCACGAGGAAATGGTCAAATTTAGTCTTCAGAGTTCTGACAAGTGCAAAGTGTCCCCAACAAAACATTAGAATTCTATGTAAATTTGGCGCTTTAATGGGCAGTTGAAATCAGTGAGGTGGGTTTTGAGTAAAGAATCTGAGAAAGGCAGAATAAGAAGAGGGTCAGAAGTGCTGAAGAATACATAATGTATATGCAACAGAAAAAAACAATAGAAATTCAAATAGAAATGTCATCTCTAAATTATCAAAAGCTGGGGCCATTTTCTGACACATTTTAGCTCAACATGAGATGCTGACAATATTGAGGACAATTTTCCTCTTCACCTTTTAGTTGTGAGGTTTCAGCAAAGTCAGAACTATATTGATTCAGTCATCCTTCCCCACATGGTTTTGGTGTCCCAGCTGCATGGTGCTATGTTTCATTAGTTAGAGGTAGAAAGTTCTGCAAGACTTTTTGCGTTATAGTTTGTTCTGTTTGGGGTAATCCCTAAAAACACTAGAATCCTTACTCTTTTGTCTATGTACAAATAAGGCTAGATAGGATTTTGATATTTTTAAAAGGGTATTTGAGTTTATATGAGGTATTAGACAAGTCATAATATAAAAAGGGAAAATATAGAAACAGAAATATGTACACAGGGAAACACTCTCTTGCCATGACAGCAGATCAGTGTGAGGGAGGCTGTTGTAAAAGTGAAGACAACAAAGATTTCTAGCAGCTCCCTCAGTAAGGAAATGGGACAGACTTAGTCATGTTTTTCACAGGAACCTAACTCTATCCATACTGTCACTTGAGACATCTTACCTATAGAAGAATAAACAAACTCATTTCTGCTGTCTAAGCTAACATATGAAATACTTTGTTGCAGAAGCTCTAGAAAGCTGGCAAGGCACACTATTTAAATTCAATCACTTTAAAATAAAGAAAAGAAAAATCATAGAAAATTACCAACTGTGATGACTAATCTTTGTGGTCAACATAATTGGATTGAAAAGTATGTAAATATATCCTTGGAATATTTTATTATACACACACATATATGAGTATATATATGTATATATATATATATATATACATATATATATATACATATATACTCCATCTCAAGGTTTCAAGATGGGATTAAGTAGGGAAAGAAGGTCATCACTGAGTGTAGGGAGTTCCAGCCTATGGTGTGGTAGATAGAATAAAAGAGGGGAAGGGAGAAATCAAGAGAGTTCAAACATTTCCTCTTTCTCTGATTCCTGCACACTGTGATATGAGCTGCATTGCTCTTGTACACCTTCCTGCCTGACAAAATGCAGTTTCTGCAATTTTGAGCCAAATCAAGTCTGTTCTCCCTTAAGTAGCTATCACACCAAGAAATATTACATAACAACTGCTTTAAAAGATGTTTAAACTTGGTGAGTCAAGAGCAGGAGATTTCAAGTCTTACTTATTGCTTCTCCCCCTTTCCTTTTTACTTGTGACTTTCCTCATAATTATCACAAATAACATCTGATGAGCACCTGCTAAGGTTAGACATGGTTCCCAGTTCTTGCATGCTTAAGCAACTCAACATTCACAGCTTAAAAACTCTATTTGTAACAAAACAAAACAAAAAGTTAGAAACAGAAAACTAAAAATTTTCACAAAGTCAAGTCATTATTCTGCTTCTAAGTGATGGGATCAAAATTCATCCAGGTTACTAGAATCTATGTCTAATGTTTCCAGGATAAACTCCGATTTATACTAGTCATTTTCTATGGCTAGAAAGACTTTCTCAAGTACAATATCTCAAAAGTAAACTCACATACACAATGACACATAATGCTCAACTCTCTATTTTGATGAACCAATCGCATCATAGGCCTTTTGACTTACTCAACAATATCACTGCAAATCTGAGATTTCTGCCATCACAAAAAATTTTTTTTTTTAAGTTTCAAATCAAGAAAATGTGAGACTACATATTTTGACATTAGTAGTGTCACTTTAAATCTTGTCCTAAGACATTAATAGAGACCATTGTTCTCAAGCATGACAATGCTTCTAATTGTAGACTTTTCTTTTAAAACATTTTTTTATGTATATGTGTAGATGTAAGTGTGTGAATTTATATGACTACATGTATTCAGGGGCCTTTAAATACCAGAAATGAACACAGATCTTCTGGAGCTGGAGTTATAGAAAAGCTACAGAGCTACAGAGTCAAGAGCAGGAGATTTCAAGTCTTACTTATTGCTTCTCCTCCTTTCCTTTTTACTTGTGACTTTCCTCATAATTATCACAAATAACATCTGATGAGCACCTGCTAAGGTTAGACATGGTTGATCTCAGATCCATTTGAATTCTGGGAACTTAGCGGATTTTTCCTTTGATGAGTATGAAGTGTCCTTCCCCATCTCTTTTGATAACTTTTGGTTGGAAGTCTATTTTATTTGCTATTAGAATGACTACTCCAGCTTGTTTCTTGGGATCATTTGCTTGGAAATATTTTTCCAGGCTTTTACTCTGAGGTAGTGTCTGTGTTTGTCACTGAGGTGTATTTCCTGTATGCAGGAAAGTGCTGGGTCCTTGTTTATGTATCCAGTCTGTTAGACTATGTCATTTTATTGGGGAATTGAGCCCATTGATATTGAAAGATGTTAAGAGCCAATGATTGTTGCTTTCTGTTATTTTTGTTGTTAGAGATAGAATTATGTTTGTGTGGCTCTCTTCTTTTGGATTTATTGTTGAGATGATTAATTATTTCTTGGCTTCTCTTGCATGCAGTTTCCCTCCTTGTGTTGGAGTTTTCCCTCCATTATCCTTTATAGAGCTGGATTAGTGGGAAGATAGTGTTTAAACTTGTTGTTTTGTTTTTTTTTGTTGTTGTTGTTTTGTTTTGTTTTTCGAGAGAGTTTTTCTGTATAGCCCTGGCTGTCCTGGTACTCACGCCATAGACCAGGCTGGCCTTGAACTCAGAAATCCGCCTGCCTCTGCCTCCCAAGTGCTTGGGATTAAAGGTGTGCGCCCGGCTTAAACTTGATTTTCTAATGGGATATCTTGGTTTCTCCATCTATGGTGATTGAGAGTTTTGCTGGGTATAGTACCCTGGGCTCTGTATGAAATCTAAGAACTTCTGGCTTTTAGAGTCTCTGTTGAGAAGTCTGGTGTAATTCTGATAGATCTACCTTTATATATTACTTGGCCTTTTTCCCTTACTACTTTTAATATTCTTTCTTTGTTCTATGAATATAGTGTTTTGATTATTATGTAGCAGTAGGAATTTCTTTTCTGGTCCAATCTATTTGGTATTTTGTACATTTCTTGTACGTTTCTCTCTCTCTCTCTCTCTCTCTCTCTCTCTCTCTCTCTCTCTCTCTCTCTCTCTCTCTCTCTCTCTTGCTTTCTCTCTCTCTCTCTCTTGGTTTGGGAAGTTTCCTTCTATGACTTTGTTGAATATGTTTTCTGGGCCGTTAAATTGGGGATATATACTCTCTTCTATTTCTATTATTTTTAGGTTTGGTCTTTTCATTGTGTCCTGGATTTCCTGGATGTTTTGTGTTAGGAGCTTTTTGTACTTTGTATTTTCTTGACTGTTGTGTCAATATCTTCTATGCCTGAGATTCTCTCTTCTATTGTTTGTATTCTGTTGGAGATGCTTGTGTCTGTAACTCCTGATCTCTTTCCTGACCCTCCCAAGAACTGCTGTAAAAGGAGTAAATACTTGTAATTGCTGAGCTGTCACTCTAACTACTAATTGTTGAATTTTTTTTTAAATATTTCTTTATTTGCATTTCAAATGTTACCCCCTTTCCTAGTTTCTCCTCCAAAAACTCCCTTTCTTTCTTTTAGAGAGTTAATAAAAGAAGTGATAGACATTCTTAAATTTCATTGCCATGGAAATTAATAATGTAAATATATAAAAAATTCTCCCACATATTTGGCCTCACAATTGTATTTTGGGACTAGAAGTTTTTAGATTCTTCTTCAAAAATGCTTTTTGTATGCACTTTAATTTCCCACTGTAATTCTCTTTCAAACTGATTTGGTTACTTTAAATGATCACAGGGTTTTTACATTGATGGCTCAAAGTTGAATTCAGTCTCAACCATCTCTGCACTGCCATAATATGTATTGTTTTTAAAGAACAGCCAGAATTATTGTTCAATAATTTAAGATAAATTTGAGTATTTAAACCATGTAGTTTACTACTATGAGGAGTGTTTAACGTAACCATCCAAATGCAGTGTCAGGAACTATTGTACTGGCAAATCTCTGGTAATTATTCAAGTTGTGTTAGCACTATTTGGAAAACTCACATATGTGAATATCATCTTTATTTGATATTATAAAACATATGTTCACATTCTCATGCCTCAAAATAAATGAGAGTATAGTTATAATCATTGCAATTTCCCCCAAATTTCTTTCAAGTGGTACTGGAATATAGTAAGAGGAAAGTAAGAACATTCTCCATTCATATCCACTACACCAGTGCTCTTCACTAAAGTCTCTGTATGGGAAAAATGCTTCAATTAAGGAAAGCATGGCAATGGGAAGGATGCCCATCAGTCTAATTGTACAGCTGCTGAGAGTTTGAATAGTTATCATGGATGCAATAAATATGGCAATGTTTGCTGACCTAATGAAATTTATTGTTACCATCCCCCCAGAAGATAATCAGTATCTGAATATTATATAAAACATAACTGAGTGATTCATCTTTTTTCTAAACAACCAAATGTTTCCATCAGGTTGTAAAAAAGCCATTCAGAATTCTCAGAGTCATTCAAAAGTCCCAAAGAATTGACTCAATGCTAGTATACCGCCATCTATTATTTAGCCTTTAGAGTTGCTTTTTAAAAAGTAAGTTAGTATATTTTCTAATAATTTGTTATTTTAATTGTGATATACTAACATAAAAGTTAAACCTATTAATGAAGCATTATATGGTGTTTTCATACATGAATTCTATTCATGTTTCAATAGGGTTAAATGTGTCTGCCTCCTCAAATATAATTTATTCTTTAGGAACAAATGTTCAAAATCATTCTTTCTAATTATATTTAAAGTAAATAGCACATTGTTAGAACATGTGTCCATCTTACAATCCAAAGGATATTAGAATTTCGGGCTTTATGAAACTGGGACATACCCATTGATCAGTCTTTCTTATCTTTAACTTTCCCTTGCCTCTCTGGTAACTACTATCCTATTCTCAGCTTTTATAAAGTCATCTTTATGGAGAATCCATTTATGAGTGAAATTATATTATATTTCTCTCTATTTTTTATGCATGTGTGTGTGTGTGAGAGAGACAGAGACAGAGAGAGAAAGAGAGTGAGTTAGAGGTAGTGTGTGTATGTGTTTATGTATATCATGTTGTGTGTGTTAAAGTTAGCAGACAACCTCAGGTGTATGTCTTCCACCTTATTCAAGACAGAATCTCTTGCTGTTTGCTGATCAGACACCAGGCTAAGTGGCCCAAGGGTTCTGGAAATTTCCTTTCCCTGTCTCCTAGCTCATCATAGATAGGGTACTGGATTCTAATGTATAGTACTGCTTCTGTCTTTCTGTGAATTCTGAGGATTGAGCTTGAGTTCTTACATTATGCGGCAATCTCTTTACCCACTGAGCCACTTCCTACTTGGGGTTTTGATGCCTGGTTTATTTTATTGAATATAATAATATTTAATGATACCAATGTCTCAAATGAAGGAATTTTATTATTTATAATGGGTGAATAATTATCTACTGTATACCTGTACTGAATTTGTCTTCAGGGGTTCATTTCAGTTGTTTCTATTTCTTGGCTACTGTGAACAGTGTTGCAGTAAGCTTTAGAGTACAGACTATTCCATTTACTCTGAAAATGCATAGTGAGATTGTTTAATCATACTATTGCTGTTAATTTTAATTTTTGAGGTAACCCCATATTGTTTTCCATAATTACTGTACTAATTTATATTATTTCCAAAAATATGCATGAATTCTCTTTTACTGTATCTTCCTTGGTACTTGTTCTCTCTCTCTCTCTCTCTCTCTCTCTCTCT
>NW_022196915.1:108996842-109045353 GCF_008632895.1 Mastomys coucha
AAATCCGCCTGCCTCTGCCTCTCAAGTGCTGGGATTAAAGGCGTGCGCCACCACCGCCCGGCTTTTTTGCTTTTTCAAGACAGGATTTCTCTATATAGCTCTGGCTGTCCTAGAACTCACTATGTGGCCTTGAACTCGTAGAGATCACTCTGCCCCTGCCTCCTGAGTGATACAATTAAAGGCATGTGCCACTAAGCTTAACTATCTTAGTTGTCATCTTTGGTCTTTATAGTAATCACTTTTTTTAGGCTGGGAGTGGTGGTACATGCTTCTAATTCTAGCACTTGGGAGGCAGAGGCAGGCAGATCTGAGTTCCAGGATAGCCTGGTCTACAGAGCAGGTTCCAGGACAGCCAGGCCTTCACAGAGAAACCTTGGTTTGTAAAACCAAATAAGATTGGATGATAGATAGATAGATAGATAGATAGATAGATAGATAGATAGATAGATATCATTCTGGCTTGAATGAGCTGATACTTTATTATGAATTTAGTTTACATTACCTTGATAATTTTTGCTGATAATATTTCATGTGCCCATTGGACATCATCATCTCTTCTGAAAAATGTCTATTGTTCATTTTTATTTCATTAACTTACTTTTAATATTATGGCAGGTATGTGTGTGTGTGCACATACACACATGCTTGCATGTATGTACGTATGTATGTATGTATTATGTATGTATGTGTGCATTGAGGCAAGAGAAAAATTTGATGGAGTCTGTCTTCCCCTTATGTGTCTTTCAGAGGATCAAACTTAGGTCACCAGGTTTGCAATGCAAGTTTGTTCACCTGCCGAGCCCTGTTCTTCATATTTAAACAGTTGTTTCAGTTTCTACTATTAAATTTCTTGAGATCTTTAGGTACTCTGCACATTAACCCTTTTGTGAGTACTTTCTATATTTTTCCAGTTGATACTTTTATGTGTTGACAGCTTTGCAGTGCAGCTTTTTAAAATCACACAATCTTATTTCCCTATTTTTCCTGATACTGTGCTTTAAAGATACTGTCCCAAATAACTTTGTTCATCCCACCTAATACTGTTAGCAAGGTAAGTAAAAAACATTTTGGATAGCTTCAAAATCATTTTGTGTGGCTTGTCATAATGTAATGTTTGCAAGATAGGAACCAGCCATAAGGCAGCTCCTGAGCCAAATGTAAGGTAGGTTTTGATGTGCTAATGAACCAACCACAATGTGGCATTGATATGATAGTGAACCAGTCCTAAACTGTGATCCCTGATAGCACTAAATTAATGTGCACTGGACAATTTAAAATACTGGATATTTGGAGGTGACCATAAAACATAGCATCTCAAGTCTGTGCTGGTCCTCACTGGTAAGGTGAATTGGAGACTGGCTTCTGTGTTGCTCTAGCTTTGGAAACCAGTAGTTGTATCTTTTGTTGAGTTCATATATGCTCTGTTGGGATTGGTGGGTTGGTGGGGACTATCAGGATTCTTAGCTGCAAGAGAAACAGCCTCTGTAGGATTGAACTCCAATAGCTTCCTAGAAGCTCTTTTTATTGTTACATAAAAGGCAACTTTAGCAAGACAGTTTCTGCATACCAAAACTTATCTGACCTAAAGGTTATCTTGAAACACCCATAACCTAAGCAATTTTCAGCAATCTGTGTGCCAAACCTGTCTCTGGACCAAGATATGCAAAGGTTCCAAGAAATCTTCAAAGGAATAATACCATAAAATCTTAAATAACAACCTAATAAAGGGCTACTTCAAAGTTTAGGTGCCACCACTCCAGATTCATTCCATATACAACAGTTCTGCAAAAATTCTGTGACAGTGCCTACCAATCAACACTAACTAACTTTGACAGATGTTCTCATGGACCTTCTGGAACTTCCAGAACAACAGCACCGCCCTCTCAGCCTACCACAGCTGAAGGACTTAACAGCAGACCTGGATAGTGGATAGAACTTGCTCTCAAAGTGTTATCATCAGAGTGGATTCCCCAAGGTAAACCTGAAGCATTTTCTGACTACTGGAGCATTCCTGCTGGGTGAGATGTCCATTTACTTGAGATTATCATAATCTTTATTAGTAGCTTGGTCCTGTAAGGAATATTTGTGTGAATGAATCAAGAATATTTGAAAGGCAAATGTTTATATCCTAAGTACTGAGTACCTCACAGCTCATCAGTCATGTATTCTGCAAATGTCTTAAAATTTCTTCACTATATTCTACTTCTTGTAGTTTCATAGATTCAGATTTTACATTTGAGACTTTAATACATTTTGAGTAGATTTTTGTAACTGGTAAGAAACAAGTCTATCTCCTTCTGTATGTGGATATCCCTTCCATGCATCAGTAACACCTTTACTAGAAGGAACCTGGCAGTAGATGTGTAGGGTTGCTTTGGGGCTCTCTATAATGTTCTTTCAGTACCTATGTCTATTTTATGTTAGTTTATGGTGTTTGCATAGTTACAACTTTGTAGTATGTGTTGAAGTTACATAGTGTAATGCCTCCTGCTCTGTTTCCCTCCTCCAAGATTGTTTTGGCTATTAAATATTTTCTGATTCTATATACATGTTAAGATTTTGTTTTATACTAAGAATATATACATATGTACTGTGATACACTAAACCAGTATGTAGATCACTTTGGGCAGTAGACACATTTTAACAATACCAAGTTTTCTTATCTATGAGCATAAGATGTCTTTCTGTTTTGGAGTCATTTTCAGTTGCTTCTATCAATATTTTATAGTTTTCTGTGGAGAAATCTTTTGCTTCTTTAGTTAAATTTATTCTCAGCCATCTTATTTTTTTCTGTAGCCACTGTCAAGGTAATAATTTTCTTGGTATCTGATTCATATAATTTATTATAGCCATATAATAATTCTGATTTTAACATGTTGATGCTCTGAAACTTTAAGTTTCTTTATTAATTCTTACTCAATTTTGGAAGAATTTGGGGGCTTACCCATGTGTTTGTCTATTTAGTTATTTGTATACTTATTTTAAGACAGAGTCTTATATTGTCCAGTCTTATACTGGACTGCAACTTACTATGTAGCCAAGAATGGCCTTGATCTTCTGCTATTTCTGCCTTTATCTTTCAAGTTCAATATCTGCAGGTGGACAGTCACACTGGGTTTTATATGATGCTAGAAAACAAACTCAGAGCCTCCCATGAATATTGAGCAGTCATTATATTAACGCTCTATGTTTCCTCTTTGGGAAAACTTCAGGCATTATGTAGAGTAAATAATGGATTTGGGCATCCTTGCTATTTATTTATTTATTTATTTATTTATTTATTTATTTATCTATTTTGTGAGCAAACTTTGAGCTTTCCTCTGTTATATAATGTCAGCTGTTGGATTATTATATGTGGTTCTTATTATGGTTGACAACCCTTAATTTGTGTAACATTTTTATCACAAAATGGGTTGCATTCTAATAAATGTCTCTGCAGCTATTGCAAAGATCTTAGGCATTTGTTCTTCACCATGCTCATACAACACATCATACTTATTAATCAGTCATTTGAATTGAGCCTTCTCTCTTTTATGCTTCTCTCCCTACTATTCCACTATTCAACAGTTCAGAAAATTAATTCTGCATCCTTTGCCTTTGAGGAACTACAAATGGCATGATCTGTGAAGTACAGGTATTACTCCATATTGCTGAAAATAGATTTTATTTTCATAACACTTCATATATGACAGAAAGAAAAAAATACCTACATGTATGTATGAAAAATTAATGCTTAATGTGTTATTTTCTTTCTGAAGAAAAGATATGTCTTATTAGCTTGTGATTATAAGATTGCTATATACATACACATATGTAATAAAAGGATTATATGTTTTTCTCTTTAAGTTATAGAATTATGGTTAACAAGCTCACATGGGAGGATAATTAACAAGAATAAGTATTTCAATAATCCCATAGGCAAGTGACTTGTAAAGGAAATGATTGGAATTTCTGGTCATAAAATTAAGTGTGATATTGTATTCCATATTACATTGTATTTTCTCTAACCACTACTAGGAATATATTGTCAAATGAAATTATTATTCCTAAATACTTATAGGACTGACTTTTGTGGCCTAGAAAACCAAAATGTGTTGGTACATACTATGCACTCACAACTGATCCATTCAGTATCTTTTTCTTTTCTAATTTTTCTGATAAACTTTTTTGATAAATTATGCATAAAATTAATATTAATTTCATCTTCATCCAAAATATTACATGGTATTTGAGTTTTTGAGTTAAGTACACAAAAGCTTTTGTTCAATGCATTTCTTCTATCTGTCCATTTCAATATTCAAACCTTTATTTTAAATTAAATAAATAGTTTATTGCTCTTTTTCCTAGGTAGGCATTTGGTTCTGTTAACTCTATAAATCTATCTTTCAAATGGCTCAAATTGCATTAGGAAAATAGTTAAATCATTTATGGCACCTTGAAATGATTTCTTAACAATTTCCTCTTTCAGTATAATCTTATTTTCTATCAACATGTATTTCTCCATGGATATTTGTAAAAACACCTCTTTCTTATTTCCCAGCTAAACTTAAGATATTTAAGCAATTTAAAAGTCTGTTTGTTCTACTATTCTTGTTGTGAAAAATACAAATATCTAATTGAAACTGAAAGAAGAACATACAGAGATAATTATTCATAACAATAGTCATCTAATTTGTGGTATGTTTATTTGTTACCATACACTAAAATATTAATCATTTTCTAGTAATCACAGGTGATAATTCTAAACCTCAAATTTTCTAGCCAAACATATGGCACATACTTATAATTCCAATATGTAGGATATGGAAACAATAGTAACAAGAGCTCAATCCAATCCTGGCACATAGTAAATACTATCCTGGGCTACATGAGACTCCGTTTTCCAAAATATTAAAACCAAAAAAATTTGCATTTTTGTACTCTTAATGTATGATCTTAAAATAAGAAATATTAAATATTAATATTTAAATAATAATTATGTCATAGAAGATGTGAGGATATTCTATAGAGATATATTTCAGCCATAATTTTTAATTTAACATGGCAGTAAAGTTAATATAAACCTTAATGTTTATTAATATCAATATTAAACTTAATTTAATTGTTAATTACAGAGAAATGTTTGCAAAGGAATTTGAGCATTTGTAATGTCAGTCCTTTATGTGATTTCTAATAATAGAATTTAGTACTTTTTCAGGCCATGATAATATGCAGTTCTCATGGGACATATCAACATTATGTCTAATTTATTCTTCATTTTCTCTTAGCAAAGAAGATATTGGTTTTCTTAGATTAGTTAAGTAAATTACAGCCCAGAAGGCCAATACCCTTAACTATAAGAGAACAGAAAGTCTTACCAGAAAAACCTTGATGTGACGTGGACTAAGATTGAGGTAGAAGAAGTTTGAACAATATTATAATGGTCCACAAGTGAAAGATGAGTTAATTGTAGAAGTTTATGTTAATGGAAATTCCATCAGTTTTCAAATGTGTGTTCTTATACCCTCATTAAGGAAATGCTCAGTTAATTTATTATAAAATGTCACTAAATACTTCTCTCAGTATGTAAACCAAAACCCATTCTTTGTTAGATTGATAGCATTAGTACTAGGTGTACCAACTTAAAATTAAAGTTAAATAATATTTTTCCTATTTTCCCACAGGGCAATTTCTGCTAAATAATGGCTAGGAGCCAAGATAAATGACCAAATAAAATACTTCCATCTTGTCAGAAGACCAAAACACAGTGATTCCAAAGCTATAAGAGAATATCTTATTCCCGTCTTGTTTATACTGTTATTGAAAGAACAAATAGCCACTGACTATTTCACATGGATTGAGGAATGTGTAATAACTGTGACTCATCTCTCATTGTCTAATATAATGAGAGGGTCTTAAACCTGGTGTCTAACCTCAGATAATACTCTAATAGGCTCTAATATGGCCTGATCAGAAGCACATTGTGTACCATCAATGAAATTGCATTTCTTATTGAGTGAATTATTTTAGGACCAACAATCACTATTTAGTGAAACTCTAAACAACTCAGAGCACTACACACACTTTGGCAATCTAGGTAAATAATTCTGTTGAATCATACCATCTGTAGCTTTTCTATAGAAACTTTAAGTTCCATAAGGCCACATTTTTTTTATCATTTCTTCTTGTCTACCTGTGCACTGTGTCCATGCCAGTTAATGTTCTACTAAAATAAATGGTCACTCTTTCAAGAGAACTATAGTTTAAAACTCAGTGTAAAGAGATTGAAAAACACACAGAAAATGGATCACTTAAAAATAGTTTTGTAGGTATTTGTGTTTAACTTTTTGTTGCTGTAGTAAAATAACATGAAAAATGCAACTTATGCAAGAGTTAATTTGGATTTATGGTTCTAGAAAGATGAGTTCATCAGGGAGGGAAGCATAGAATGAGATAGTGTGTAGGACAATTGGAGCAGGACGCTGACAGAGTATATCCTCAACTAAAGCAGGAAACAAAGAGCAAGAGAACTGGAAGAGAAACAAAGCTATACGCTACTAAAAGACACCCCAGTAATAAACTTTACTTTTTCCAGCAAGAATATACCACCCACCACCTCTCCAAACATTGCCAGTAAGTGAAGACTAAGGGTTTAAGTACCTGAGTGTGTTAAAATACATTTCTCACTCAAACTACCACAGATGGACCCACATGGAAAGAAATCATGTGGATACAGTACAGTACTTTAGAGTACAGTTCTCATACACCAGAAACGTGGTGATCACACAAGGAAGGAGAGGAAAGTCTGTCCTCTGATCCCAGGAATGAGATTTTGGTGGAACTGCCATGCTTAGATTCAAATAAAATTCAATCTCATAGAAAATAAAGGGCCATAAATTTAATTTAGAAAATATAGTTTTATATAATTTTATTTTCCTTTGCATAAATCTGAAAGGCATTATCTTCAAAAGCAACTCAGATTTATTGATATTGACAACATTCTGCCCACTTACACCAGAGGTGCCAAGAAGCTGAAATGTAGTCCTGGTTTCTTTCTTTCTTTTTTTTTTTTTTTCTATATAGTAAAGGAATTTATTGATGACTTACAGTCTGTAGTCCAACTCCCAACAATGGTCAGCAGCAGCTTTGAATGGAAGTCCAAGGATCTAGCAGTTTCTCAGTCCCACAAGGCAAAGCAGAGCTAGCCTTCCTTCTAATATCCTTATATAGGTCTCCAGAAAAAGGTGTGGCCCACATTAAAGGTATGTTCCACCACACCTTTAATCCCAGATGACCTTGAACTCGTTGATCTTCCTATCTTAATCTTCTGGGATTCATAGCCAACTATGCCTCAAGATCTCCATGCCAAGATTCAGGTTGGAAACTTGTATCTCTCAGCCTCCAGATTAGGGCCACAGGTGAGCCTTCTAATTCTGGATTGTAGTTCATTTCAGATATAGTCAAGTTGACAATGAAGAATAGCCACTACAATTCACCCTTTGTCAACTTGACATAAATAATATCTCTTGTCCACATGAAACAATAACAAAATCATGAATACACTTAATATGATATAACTATTCCTCATACAATCACAAACACATTTGTAAATTTACAATGGGGTAATGTCCCTTGGGAACATTCTTTTAGGTCTCAACTTAAATACCAATTGATGTTAAAGAAATTAGAAGAGAAAATGTATTCTTAACAAAATAATGAATACCTGAGATTTTTCTTCTCATACGTTAGAATTATTTTTATGAAAACTCAGGTTATAAATTTAAATCAGCTAGCTTTTTGTTCTCTTATCTGTAATGGATTCTGTGAATTAAGTAAAATATGTTGGGATGACTTTTTATTAAGTAAGATGATTTACTAAACTTCTTTCTATTTTCTTCCTTTACCATTATAAGGTTATTGATTTCATTTTAAAATCTTTGCCCCATGAACAGGAATTTGGAGGGGAAACTGGGAAAGGAGAAATTCGCATGTAAATAAAGAAAATATCTAAAAGAAAAAAAAAAAAAAGAAAAAAGAAAAAATCAGGACTGGTGAGATGGCTCAGTGGGTAAAGAGCACTGAGTGCTCTCCCAAAGGTCCTGAGTTCAAATCCCAGCAACCACATGGTGGCTCACAACCATCTGTAATGAGATCTGACTCCCTCTTCTGGTGTGTCTATATATTAATAAATAAATTTAAAAAAGAAAAAAGAAAAAAATGTAAGGTTGGAGAATTTTAGAATTAAGAAAAAAGGAGCATTTAGTAGAAATGTATTGGTGGGAATTTATACTGTGTAACCTTTACCTGGAAGGGCATGGAAGATCTCTGTGGTGAGCCAGGAATGTGGACTGGCCAGTTTCAGGAGCCTGTTGGCCACCTCCCACCCCCCACCCCCCAGCTATGTCCAAGAACAAAAAGCAGGATATAAGACATCTGGGTGGTTCTAGAGAATGGTCAGCCATAAAGTGAATAACATTGACCAGACCACATTCTTGTGAATAATGAGTGTGCAAGATGTTTTCCTTATGACCCTGACTCAATCAGGGGTTGGGTCCCTTTAAAATTTTCCACTGTTCTTTTGTTATGTGTCCTCAGGAACCCTCTTACTCCCCTAGTTTGTGGTTTTTCCCTTTAAATACCCCTCACTTCTTGTGCTCAGGGTCGAGCTCCTCTGCCCCTGCGAGGGTTACTGCTCGTCCCCAGTATACTGGCTTCTCCTCCTCCCCATGAATAAACCTCATGCTGTTTGCATCAAAAAATAAAAAATAAAAAAATAAAAAGGAAAAAGAAACATTTTCCATCTTAGAATCTATCTTTACATGCTTCTTTTGAAATGTGTTCTTTGACAATTTCATAAATGAATATAATATATTATGATTATATTCACCCACATTGCCATCTTTGACATCCCAGCAACCAACTCTGGATGACCCACTCCTTCCCAAATGTTCTTTCTAGTACTTTCATATATTTTTGTGGAAAAACCCACTGATTTTCATTAGGGTTTCATTAGGCCTGTATGAACCTGCATGTTACCAAAAAATAGGCTACCAAATACTCCAACAGCCACTAACCACCAATAGCTCCCAGTTAGGGATGAGGCCCCATGAGCCTCTGCACCATCCATAATGGAAGGTTGATGGGCTCTTGATCTATTGGTCTTCTGCAGGTAAATACTACTTATATGTGTTCATGACTGTAATGACCAAGTTGTTTCTGGTGTTTCACAGCAGTTCTCCCTATTCTTTTTATGCCTAAAACATTCCCTGAGCCTTGGATAAAGTGCTTGTTTAGGATGATACAGATGTCCAATTTAAGAACATGCATACAGTGCCCACAAAGTCTAGAATAGAGAAGCCTGGAACTGGAGTTACAGATACTTGTGTGAGACTCCATGTGGGTCCTACAAACAAAATGAAGGTCCTCTTCAAAACCAGTAAGTGCTTTTTAACTGCTGAGCTATCTTTTCAACCCCACAGGGGATTTCTTAGTCTTTAAAGGTGGGTTGTATGGTAAAATAAAACAATATACCTGACTGTTTCTCTTGGTACAATAGGTAATTCTAGCTAGCTCAAATATACTTATTTTCTTAAACAGTAATTTAATTTTTGTTCTCTGATCTGACAGTATTATACCTCCAAGCAAAATGTTCATATGTCATTAAATCTCTTCAGACACATATCAAATAACATACTATAATTATTAGGACCAGAAAAATAGCTTTTGTCATATGAATGAAAAATTTCCACAGGCAACAACTCCCTCCAACCCTGGAAATATGGTTATTGACTGGGATCAGTCAAGACAATTTTTGTTCTCACAAGGTAGAACTGTCTTTAATGAACACATTGAATATCTTTATCTGGATAGGGAAGGATTTTAACTTCTCTGAAATAGAGAAATAGATGCCTAGAGGCTAATGTTGTTGTGAGGTCATAGAACATAATTCATTTGGAATAGCCTATTTTATTATCTACTTGCCCCCAAAACATATTCTTCATAAAATACATATACTAAAAAGGCACTAAGTTAAATTTCTTTTTAAAAAGATTTATTTGTGTGTTTGTGTGTGTGTGTGCATGTGTGTATGTGTGTGTGTGTGTGTGTGTGTGTGTGCATGCATGTGTAGTGTCATCATATGCATATGGTGCTCTCAGAGACTAGAGAAGGAAGTCAGAGTTCCTGGAGCTGGAGGTACAGGTGGTCTTCTGTAAGAGCAGTCAGTGCTCTTAATCACTGAATAAACTCATAGGCCTATAAAATTTTAGCTTTTTATTGACTGTCCTGAAATGAAGTTTATTCTCACAAAGATTTTAGTTGCAGCATTATGCATTTTTAAGTGCACATAGTCTGGGTTCATAGTACCAAAATTTGGGAAGAAGCAAAACCAAAATCTGTAAGTCAGAGAATCAAGCCATCATAAGGAATGCTCATAAGCCATCCGTCCATAAAAACAATAGAAGATAATGAATCAAGATCCTTCAATACTACAGATACAAACACTGTTTCTCACAGCAACTTCATGAGTTCTGAATCCTGATCAAGGAAGCCATGTTTAAGATGCTTGAAGTTGAACTGGGGGTAGCTGCCTTGTTTCCATTGTTACTGTACTGTTAGATTGCTCTAAACATACTAGAATTTGGTCTAGGCCAAGATACATATCCAAAATTGAAAAACAGATTATTCAAAAATGTTACTTGGGGAAAAATAAATAAAAAATAACAAGACAAATGTCAAATCAATAAAATTGAGTTGTATCTGAAATGAGTCATCTGTAGAAATGAATTTTGTTGTATACGTTTTCCTAGACAAGCTGTAAGAAATTCTATCTTGATCTTTCTCACAGTATGCTGCATATTCATCTCCTGCAGCAGCACATAATTTGCATAATATAAGATCAAGTTCTGTGCTTTGGAATACCCTTGGTTGAGCTTAGATAAGAGGGGACTCTGATGTTACTTTGCAGAGTTTCCCTTTGTAGAGTTTCCAGATTTGCTGAAAAAATAGATTGCCTGATTTGGAAGGCTGAAGGGAATTTTTATAACATATGATATGTGCATAAAGTCATATGCTATTGACACATAAATATATGATGATATTATAACTGAATATTATAGCTGTTTGCTGATAATATTGAATAACAACAAATATTCCAAGAATATATATGAAAATGCAAAGCAAACACAGAAAAAATTATTTTAAGACATTTGCATTTTAATCTACTGATTTATGCTCAAGGAATAGTGGAAAGAAGCACTTCTGACCAAATCTTTATTTTTTTTTTTGTCTTGCAATGGAATTAGATTCTAACTATATTAAACTGCATGAGCACAGCATACCTGATGAAAAATGGGTTAAGGAAGAAATCATACAGTGGAGGTTATATAGCAGAAAAATTGGTCAGTTTCTAATAAATATCAGAAATAAAAGCCAGAAAGTCATGCTTAGATTTGTGTAAGATATACACTTAATTATTGGAAATATTTTCATCAAAATATATTCATTGTTGTAATTCTCACTAAAAAAAATATAGTTGTTTGTCCTTCTATATCCTCCCATTCAGTATCCATACTTTTAAACTAGCCACTCAAAAGCATTATAAAATCTTGTGCCTGTGCTGAACAAATATAGAGACCTTTTTGATGTAATTATTCCCTAAGCAATGCATAAAATGATTGCATCCTTATTATTCCCTTCATAAAGAATCATCAATAAAGCAGATATGAGGAAATGTAGTCAATACACCAATATTGTACAATTTCCTAAAGATGACTTTAACTTCCTCAGATTGTAGTATCTAGAGAGGCTGTGAAGTTCTACCTATAAATATGAGGGATGACTATGTCCCTTTCTGTTTCAAAACTCATATTGTATCCTTTTAAGAAATACAAACTTTTGGATTCCAAGTGTAAGTGGGATCACATACTGTATTTCAAAATGAAAAAAAAAAATCTCATAGAAACACAGATTATGCCACTGCTTTCTTGTGTACATGTACAAATACCAAATAAATATTGTTATTAAACTAAGTAAAAATAAATTACTAAAAGAAAATGTATACAAATCATGCTTCTTTTGAAAGTCTTCAAAACAAGTGCATCTATAAGGAGAAATAAAAGATCATAATAACATCATATTTTTCAATTCTTTTTATGAACTAGGTTGTGTTTCAAAATGTGGCAAACACATTTCCAGATGTAAGATTACTATTTTTCCAGATGTGTCTGTCACCAAACAATGATGAATAATTAGTAAACAGCTTCTACTGTTTATATGTTGATTTGCTGCTGCTCTAGCTATTTTACCAATACTGCACTGAGGGCCAGTGTCATTAGTGTGTCACTTACTGATGGATAGAGGTAACCTTCTCCATTCATTGCTATGTACAACCCTGTCTTCACTCCCTGGATGGCAACAACGCGCAGTCCCACTGGGATGAGGTTGAACAGTGCTGTTGAAGATAAAGGTGATTTGTTACCAAGCAGTAAATGGAACAAAGCATTCCAATAATACTCTCCTTTCTCTTTCTGTTATTTAAGAAATATCATAATATTTCTATTTTACAGGATCAACTAAAGAACTTTATGGTAAAAAGACTTCTGCTATATAGAAAAAATGAGCATCTCAGTTTGAGCTTCCCCATAGAAGACTTCGCACAACATTTTGAAGGGTTAGAGGGACAGAACAGAATCAAACCTGGAATCATGCTTCTATTATCAAAATTTCTGACCCTACTAGATTTCAGGAAAAAAAATCAGCTATGTATAATCTCAAGGTGCAAAATTTTAAAAGTCCAACTTGAAAGTTGAACATTATTTTCTATACAGTGTAACTGGATATTGCAGTGCAGCATGGGTCAGAAGTTCAGAAGTAAATCCCAAACTAAATTACATTGGCAGAAGAAACATGAGATGCCAGAAAATCCAAAAAAAGATGTATAGCTGCCCATGGGATAAACTTGAAGGGTGCCAACAAAATTAACTAATATGTAAATTTTCAAGAAAGACTTTTATTTATTGGTACCGTAAAAGCTATAAATAAAAATAAAAGTGGAATATGTTCAGTTTTATATTTCTGATAAGTTAAAAACCCCAATTATATTTTTATGTTTTCTTCCCTTCTAAAAAAGTATTTAATATATTTTTATGAAGATGAATATCATCTTATATATTGTCAACCATAATATCTCTGGTACACATTTAGCACTTAATAAGGCTTCTGTTAGTATTCTCAGTGCAAGCGTTGGATGAATAGCGATGTTCTGGACATAACCAGTGTGTGAGAAAAAACTAAAAATCAGTTTAACACCACAAGTGCCTCCTTCTACATTAGTACCTTCATGCATGTGGTCTCAGTGAAATGATACATGCATTCTCGTGGGCAACTAGAACCAAGCCAACAAAACTAAACATTTACAAATGCATCTCACAAAGCCATTTGAGTAGCAGACCTGGTTTGTCACTTACTGGAATTGGTGCTGTCATCCTTGGTTCCATCGAGAGCTCCATCAGGGTGCATCTGCAAGTAGTAGCCTTGCCTGCAATATAACCTGGTCACTATGCCCTTGAGCTGGGGATCTGAAAGGCAAATACAGGGGTAATCAGCTCCACAAGGCTGCAAGGGAAAGTTGGGTTGTTCCAATTCTTTTAAAAAATTTTATGTTTCTTTTTCAGAAAAAGACATTTTGTAGAAGGTATACATTTCTATCACCCAAACTTGTCGGGGTCATGATATTCAGACTACACAAAACACCACAGTTAAAGCAGGCATAATAATAAGCTTCAGAAAATAGGGCATTTCATGAAACTAACATATGTGCTTACATTATTCATTAGATGGTTAAACTAATTAAATCACTAGTTTAATTATGATTTTAACCTCTAATTATTATAACCTAATCCTTTCATTCAGGATGGCAATTCAAAAGTTTTGCAAAGGAGTGACTCAGAAATGTCATTAAAAGTTTTAAATGGAGTTTTCATTTTACTTAAATTGACAACCTTTAAGTATGAGAAAACTGTATTTAAAAAAATTATGTTAAAATGTGATGTATATCTTTATATATATATATGTATCTATGTATATATAATTTGATTTTTTGAACATCAGGCATGAAAGTAAAGAGAGGTGGGCATTTACTATAACAGAAAGAGAAGCTATGTGTTGTGGTCTTCCCACTTAATGACTTTGAGAAAAGGTAGCTGCCTAGTAATTCAGTGTTTCCCTAGAAGCTAGTACTATTTAAAAAAATAAATATTTGCATGTGGCTTTGCAAAGGCCATCCTCATTTGGGGAGCATATCTAATATGGGGCATCATAATTCCTACCATGGCAACAGGCTTCTCTCCATAGCAGCTGAATAAAACATGCAAATTTGTTTGTGCTGTCCAAATTACAGGATGTAGTGAACAATCCAACACATAGTCTTTAATAACTACAGACTGGCCAACAGGCAAACAGAAACAGCAAACAGGCCAAAGTGAGAGATTTGCCCCCATAAGAATAGCTCTGGGATTTTGATTAAGCTTTTAAGAAATGAAAAAAAATTCAAGCCCAGTCATTGTTTTATGCATACAGCTGCACTGAGCACATTTACTTCATAGATGGGATGATGAATTGGACCCAAACAACATTCTGGAAAGTGAGCTAACATTGAGGTATCATAACATCACTGTAACAAGCATGTCAGAAGACAGGTGTGTTTAAAATGCTGATTGTAAAAAAAGAAATATCTAAGTGATAATTAAGGCTGTATTGTATACATACCTGCTTTGTTTTGGACCCTGGGACAAGGGATTGAGGTGCATGTTTTACATATCAAAGCAGACATGGCCTCCAGGTTCTCCCAGATTCTCTCAGTCCCTACTTGGCTCCAACCCTGAACTTTCTAGTCCAGGGGCTGGGCTGCCCTTCCCCCAGAGGCTCTTCCCTGTATAATCTAGATATTTTTATTACCCCTTCTCTCTTTTTCTCTCTTCTTCTCTTCACGGCATATGCTCATTCTCTCTTTCTCTTTCACCTCAGATCTCTCTCCCTTCTCATGGCAACTCCCCTGGCCTTAGTCCTTGGGGCCAGTGAACTCACCCAAGAGCAACTTCCAATCAATCTTCATTTAATATAATCTAATCTGGCTTGAATTGTATTATTTCACTGACAAAGAAATAACATCAATACCTTCTTCTATAATAAATAATTTCAAAATCTCATAATTCCATAATTAATTGATCCCATATTTCTATTTTGTATTTTTCATTCTTTTGTTTTGTCAGGGCACCCAGCCCATGGGATGATATGGCTTATATTCAAAGTACATGTTTCTCTGTAGTTAATTCTTTCTGGAAATTCCCTCACAGATATAACCAAAGACAGGGCCCACCAGTTCTTAGATAAGTCAATCCAGTCAGGTTGAAAATTAAGATTAACAGTTGCTTGAATACTAATTGCCATGTTGTTGATGTTGTTTGGTTTTGTTTTTGATTATTGAACATAGATGTTTTTTCCATGCAATATATTCTGATCATGTTTCCTTTTCCCCAACTCTTTCCAAACTTCCATACTTCTGAGATGAACATTAGTTTAAAAAAATATATAGCCTCACATTCATCTGTTTAACATGCCCTGTCCACTGTAATCCTGTACTTCATTTTGGCTACATTTTTTATGTTCTTCTCTGTACATTGGGAGCAAGAAAAATAATATAAGTAAACCAGGTATGATGGTACATGCCTTTAATACTAGCACTCAGGAGGCACTCCATGAGTTCAAGTTCAGCCTGGTCTACATAGTGAGTTCCAGGATAACCACAGCTACACAGAAATACCTTGTCTCAAAAACAAACAAACAAACAAACAAAAAAACAAAAATACAGCTAAAAGGATGGAAGAATTTATTAGTGCCTGTGAAAATATACAAAGCATTTCACAGTCCAGAAATGGTTCTGTAAAACCCTGCATTTTCTGTCAGCATTTATTTTAAAATAGCCCCACATTCTAGCCACTAGTTCTTCACTAGTTCTAGAGTTTAGTTTAATAGATCAGTCAGGGCAGGAGGATCCAATAGCTTAGCACACAGCTTCCCTTATGCTAACACATTGAGTCCTTATGAACCATACTTCATCCCCATTGTGGGAATAACAATAAAAAACAAAATTATATTTTCTAGTGTCAATTTAATAATAAAAAGCAATCTAATGTGAATGTACCTGTTTATACAGAACTTGGTATGTTTATTTTTATAAAAATGATAACTACATTATGTCTTTGGATGTCAGGCGTTGTTCTAAGAAAACCCTGATTTATTCATTAAATCTTGACTATGAGTCTAAGCCAAATCAAAGATGAAGAAATTGAGATAGAGAACAATAAAATAATTTTACAAAAGGTACAGAATTTCCAAGACTGGATGTTGAGTAGGAACACTTAGCTTCCCCTCTTAACAAACAGGCTATGTTGCTTCCACAAATGGAACAATTACACTACATTGCCTTATAGACCTCAAATAAAATGAAAATCAAACTGTTTAATTAAAAAGGAACTAAACAGAAGTGCTACCATTTCTATGATCACACCTAGCTGTATCTCAACCAGCACACTCACAAGCAAATGGGAAAGGCAAAGCCAGTATGGAATTGTGAGAGCATCAGTCATTGAAAGTTTACATTCATACCACTCTGTAGCTGGTCAAGTTTTTAAATTCCTAGTTTCTGTCTCACACCTGTGAATCTCTTCACCAGTTTCATAAGGCAGCCCCACACTTCTAAGGATCCACCCATACCATTTTCCCTGCAATTTGCCCATCTTAAACTCCAGCCATAAAGAATTCCTACCCATAACTTGACTCTCATGTGACCAGCATCCACCTCCACACCATCAAGTTGTTTTCATAATCCACCTATTGAGCTGTTTGCCTCCAAAGAATGCTTCTTCACTGCCTAATGTTTTTCCTTTATCTACTATCTCACCAGTGTGGGATTTCTCATGCATTCTCAGTAAATACAATATCATCTAAACCATCTCTTGAGTACTTCATTATTATTTTTTAAACATAGAAATTGCTAACTTTTGAGCTTTAAAATTCATTAAAATATACAGAAACAATTCAAGCCACATCTATGTACCCAACAGTACTTAAAACATGCTAATAGTTTGTTTTATAATTTATGATTATAAATATATACTGGCAAAATTGTATGATAATATTTATCTCACAAAGTTCACATAAAGTGACAAAAAGTTGAAGTGTGTGACATTGGTCATGTATTTGCAGTGACTGTTTGTTGATTAAATACTGGCAAAGGACTAGTAAAAATACAGCAATTTCATATATGTCTGACAGCAGTGAAACTTGAACAGTGTGAGAAAAACACAGTGACAATGGCTAGCAAATCTTTACATGGTACTTCACAGGTTGCTCATGCTTTCCAGACCTCTAACTTTAAGATAAACTCTGGTGTAGAGTTTTGTACAAAGCATATATTCTTAAAAACGAGTGTGGCAAAATACAACTTACCACCCTATTAGAAAAACTTATAGGAAAGAAAAAACACCAAAAAAATATTAAATATACTGGATTTTGAAAGTATTTTTCAACATTTTTATCCTTTGTTAAATTTTATACAATGAAGGTATGCCAATTTTATAATGGAAATCTAGATTTTTGTAATAAAACCTATTAATGGCTGATGAATAATGAGTAAGAATAATATTTCATACACATTCATGATTAAAATTATAATCATATATATTAAAGATATAAGTACTACTTTGTGTGCTAACTGGTTTAAATCTTTAAAGTTAGCATTTGTCAATTGACTTTGTGAAGCTTCCGATGCAGAGAATGTTTCTTATGACACTTTGTCCTTTTTATTACTTGTAAAATGATCTATTACTGATATGGCCACTTAAAGTTTAATATCCATCTTTCAAACAATCATAAAAAGAAACAAAATATAACTTTTTCTCTAAGGCCAAAATATAATTTAAAGGGAAAATACACTGATACAATGTGGATTGAAAATAAAAACATAAAATTAGCATTGTCAAATGCCAAACTTTTAGCTAAGATGAAATCTCTTATATAGAGATTGCTTGTTTAAAATAGACATATTACAAAATAAGCTGTCTACTCAAATATAGCATGCACTTAACAAAATTTTCAAAAATTATTAAGATATTTGACATATATTTATTATGATAAAAAATGCTTACCCTAAATAAATATTGTGTCCTTGCATACAAAACAATGAAAATACCACTAATGTGAAACAAACAGGTCTGTTTTGTGAATAGGTGCTCAAATTTTTATTAAACTGATGAAGTAGGAAGTAGTATGACATTTCTCTAGTATTTTAAGTTAAAACTGTGTAAGAACAAAGACTTTTGTTTTGTATGCTCATGTACCCCAAACTCTTACAATTCAGAACCACAATTAATAACTAAGTGCAAGTAAGTTTTGAGGTCTAACACTTAACATATTTTAGCTATTCATGTTAAAAAAAAGCTTCTATTCACAATTCTCAGAATATCTTGTCTATTTAAGAAAATATAAATAATATATTTTCTTCTTTTCATCTCAATTCTTTTTTCTTCTTTTTTCATTAATTTTCTATCTACTTTACCAGGTCAGTTACCTAAAACTGTTTTTGAAGACAGTCTTTACACAAAATTATGAACATTAATTAAAGCAGACACAATGAAAACTAATGTGTCTACAACAAGAAAAATTGTTTTGTAATGTATTTCCTCTCAACACTAAGAATTTAAAGACATGCAAATGAGTCTAAATGTGTCAATAAAGAGGGGAGAAATTCCCAATGTTTTAATTAGAACAATTACTCTCTCAGAAATGGCTTCATTTAAATCAATCACTACTATAAGCTGTTTTTCTTACAATAAGTATATTGATAAAAGAGTAGCCAGGACTCTTATATATTTGATGATATGCATGCTTTTAATTACTGTTCATAGTGAAAAAATGTTCACTACATTGTACTTTTCTTACAGTAAATACACTAACTAATGTCCTGTGCTGATATGTAATACATATGGTCCTCATTGAATGCGAGTAGAAGTTCTTAAACATGTCTCTTCCTTTAGCTATGAAAACCTACCCACATTTTTCCCCAAGATAAAAACAGTTTCTAGAATATGTGTATGGGGGAAATGTGGCAGATCTAATTAGATTTGTCACTCCTCAGAGCAGAAAAAAAGTATTGTGAGTCTCTTCCCAAAAGCTATAAATGATCAGATACTATGTCCTGAATACTCTAGAAGACTGATAAAATAGGTATGGTAAAGGCACTAAGGACAATGATAACTATCACACGAAAGTAAGCCACACGAAATTTCATATATCCTTCCACTTATCTCTTGGGATGATATTAATTTTCTTCCACTTATGAACTCAACACTGCTGAGAGAATCCATTCTTTCTTCCAGCCATTCTAGAATAATGCAGTTTGTCTGGGAAATGTCCCATAAGCTCATGTGTCTAAGCACTTAGTCCCTACCTAGTAGTGCTGTTTGAGGTTATTGAACCTTTAGGAGGGGCTGCTTTTATGCTGGAGGAAGTGAGTCATTGTGAGCAGACTTGAAGTATGATAGACAGCCCCACTTCCTGCTTAATTTCTGCTTCCCGATTGTCAATGCAATGTCTCCTTCTTTGTGTTGGAATATATCTCCTTAAATACAAGACAGAATAAACCCACTTTCGTTAAATTGTTCCTCACAAATGAAAATCAAATCCAAACAAAATAGTTTTATGTGGTAAGCCAAGGAAGTTCTGAGTGAATCTGTATTTATGGCATGGACCCTGATACCTCAGACCCATGGAAATTGGCAAAGCCTTCCTCTGATCCATATGCAAGTGTGACACATACAGAAGCATTGACAACAGCTTCCTCCTTCTGGATGCTTACAGTTAGAGATTGCACTCTTACGGAGACCTCCTGCCAAGCCTAGCTAATCCTGCTTCCTGTGCTATAGGATTGAGGTTCTGAATTCCACAGCCCACAGGGTCCCAGCTTTACTGTACATGTCTTTGTGTGTTTGTCCTCCCTTCCCCAGTCAGATTTACAGAAACAATTCAGGCAGAGTATATTGGTTTTATTCTCAAAGAGCTTTCTCTGTGAGTTGGGCAGGGGGCTCAGATTGAAGTTTTCCATGCATGGTACTTTGACAGGGTGAGTTCTATGAGCTCTTTAACCTTCTCTAAAACTTCTGTCTTATTATCCTGCCTCAGGATTATCCTCCCTCAAAGTGAATAATATAAACCAGAATTTCCCTTTTCTAAACTGGTTAGCAGAATCCAGAACCCTTTTTCCTACAAAGCAATCAATAGAACTTCAGATGATCATGTTCCTGTTTCCTCCTATCATTTCAGTGGAGTTTTAGATCACACCCAGAAGGAATGAAAGCTCCACAGAGAGGCCAAAATGACAAATCTTCACTGGACATCTCAGTGTATTGTTAGAAGAGTGTACCTTTTCGTCTAGTCACACTCCTTTATCAGTGTGGAAGTAAGTTTCACTAGGTCCTCATGTCTGAAGATTTCATGTCACATAAGATTTTAATTAGAAAATTGTTTATGCTTTTCTCTTCTTAACGTGACTTGTGTGTGGAGATGTTAGCCTTCACCTTTAAGATGATTAAGAAAGGCTATTATTGTACCCCTATATCTCTATGTTGTGCATTGAATGTAAAAGACTCACCAGCAAATAGCTTTAATGTGTTAAATAAAACACTATAAATCCTTTGATATCTGCATATTTACTTATGACTGCCTATTAGTATGATTTTCACAGAATATATGCTCAGGGAATATTTATTGAATGAAATATGTTTTCTATCCATTTTAAAATATCTCCACAAGCTCTAACTAGTTCTCTGGAAAAAATACATTATTTTAAAAATCTTTTCAGGTATCTGAATAGAAAAGCCTATTTGATATAAAGAAAAATGTGAAAATAAAAATGAAAATAGTTTTCCAAAAAGATTGTGTTGAAAAGATAATGTCTTTTTGTAAAATATAGGATAATACTAACTGGGCATGAGAACCCTGGGCAAAGGGGATATGCTTGAGGAAATCATTAGAAGGAAGGCAGACAGTAAGAATGCTGCTTTCAGTGAATAAAAGAGATTTTTTTGTGCAAGGCTGAAGATTTGAGATCATATTCCTAGCACCCCCATAAAAGCTAGTGTGCTCAGGCAAACCTTAGTTGAGGATTGGCATGGGATGAACATTAGAATTTGATGGCCACCAGTCTAGCCAACAATATTGAGCTCTAGACTCAATGAGAGACCCTATTGTAAAGGAAGAAAGTGAGAAATGATAGAGCAAGATACCTGCTGTTAACCTCTGACCTCAAGGGCACTCACACCTGCATACATACCTGCATGTATGCTCACACAAACAAGCTCTCATACCTACATATATACACATAAACCCATTGCATTCAGGAATCCTGTTTAGCCTGTGTTCCATATTTCTAAGACACAACACAGATTATAACATTTCAAGGAGCTAAAGCTGAATTCTCAAGAGCTGGCCAAGGGCCTCTCATCTCATTGATGTCTGACAAGGCTATCCTCTGCTACATATGTGGCTGGAACCATAGGTCCATCCATGTGTACTCTTTGATTGGTGGTTTAGTCCCTGAGAGCTCTGGAGGTACTGGTTGGTTCAAATTGTTGTTACTCCTATGGGGTTGGAACTAGAAAATATCATCCTGAGTAAGGTAACTCACTCACAAAAGAACACACATGGTATGCACTCATTGATAAGTAGATATTAGCCTAGGAACTCAGAATACCCAAGATATAATTCATAGACCACATGAAGCTCAAGAAGATGGAAGACCAAAGTGTACACACTTCTTAGAAGGGGGAACAAAATACCCATGGGACTCCTCCCATACAGAGAAAATGTGTGGAGCAGAAATGGAAGGAAAGGTCACCCAGAGACTGCCTCACCTGCGGGGGGGGGGGGGGGGGGGGGGGGGGGGCGGATCCATCCCATATATAGTTACCAAACCCAGACACTATTGTGAATGCCAACAAGTGCTTGCTGACAGGAGCCTGATACATCTGTCTCCTAAGAGGCTCTGCCAGTGCCTGACAAATACAGAGATGGATGCTCTCAGCCAACCATTGGACTGAGCCAGGGTACCTAATGGAGGAGCTAGAGAAAGGACCCAAGGAGCTGAAGGGGTTTTCAGATTTAGGTTTTCTTAAGAATAAGTATGGAACAATGAACTGGGACGATGAAAACAGAGACATGAAAAGGATGTTGTCAAGTTTTTGGTACATGTTTTGCTTTAGGAATAGGAAGCTTACTCCTGAATATATTTTGTCTAGAAAATTATGCATGATAATGGACAAATTAAAGTCTAGAGCTACTTGTGACCAGAATGATCTGCACATTCCCAAGTACTGGTCAGGATCACATGTTTGAGTAACCAACCTCAGATCAAGCCTCATGTTACCTGTTGATATCTATAAATACTCAAGACTCTCTACAGAGTTGGTAGAGTTGACTGTGTGGGAAATTGAAAGTAGTGTGGATTAAAATTTCAAGGACACTTCCATGTAAATCAAGTACAGACATCTGAGTCTGCTCCCCATTAAATTTCTTCCCATATGCTCCAAACATAACATTGTGGGACAGAAACACATTGGTTAACTGGTACCCCTCCTTGAAGATGTATACATATATCTCAGAAATCCAAAGCCTCTGTATATTTTATTATAAAATAACCTCTTCGCTATATTTGTTTATTGAGGCTTAAAATGAATGACATGTCCTAACAGTTTCCTCAGTTCTTCCTTTATAGAATATCAGCCATTAAAACTGCACTGTACAGTTTAGAGGTGACAGGATAGTTCACAGTGGAAAATTAAGAGGAGAAAGTCACTTCAGGTTCTAGTTATGGATATTTTCAGAAACCATAGTATTTAACTTGATTGTTGAGTAAGAATCTACTGTGCATCAACTCTTCCCAAGATGGTTACTAGGTGCCAAAAGTAGCTCGTAGCCAGAGCATATTACTGGCAATTGTTCCAAGCCTCAGACAACCACATGATATCCTATGACAATGAGGCTTCATAAACAGATAGAAATTCCCTAAAATTAATCAGTCAAAAGAACAATGTCTCTTATTTTATCAGCACATAATTTGAGCCAGAAACTATTCTAGTTGTTTTATTGTTTATTAATTCACATAATATTCCTATCAGAGTTTTGAGGAAGGTGGCATGATCAGCTTCTCTATGAAGAAGGGGAAACCAAGGCACAGTGCCACTCATGTAAGAGCAACACAATAAGGGAATTGTGATGTTAGTACTAAAACATGGAATTCAGTTCTCTCTCAGCCTACCCAGGATGTGCAGGACTACTCAGGACTAGTGCAAGTACACAATGACAGATACCAACAGATTGGAGGGAGGTGACTTGTTAGGAGTGGTGTTGAAATAATTTCTCTAGAAAATGTTTATTCTGAAGATGGTGAGAGGTTATCTTCAGATGTGTAGGAATGTCAGGACAAGAGAAAGTAGACATTTTTTAAACTTGCCTTAAAAAACAGAATTAGGACAATTTAGAGTAGTATCCAGATATGGGAAATATCTTCTTTGGTCATTGCTAACTCCAGGTGAAACTCACTTAGGATAGATGCAACATACTGAGCTGCCTAATGGATAACAAGCCAACTCTCCCACAAAGCAATAGATGCTCTGGTCCTGAAAGAATTCAAGAGAGAAACTGAGGAAAAAGAATCAGTGATATGCCCATTTGGATTTCATGATTTCTTTTAATAAATGAACTACAATTACTGTTGTGGTTTGAATGTAAAGTATCCTCATAGACTCATGTGTTTGAACACTTGGTCTGCAGGTGGTGGTTCTGTTTAGGAAAATCTTGTAACTATTAGAAAGGAAAGACTTGATGGAGGAAGAAGGTTACTGGGTCACTTGGAGCAGACCTTGAACAACAGAGCCTTCCTTTCTGTTCTCTGTCTGTGGTCACACTGCTGACCCAAACTGACTGCCTAGTTTTGTACCATGAAGCCATACCTTCCTTGGTGAACTTCCTTCCATGATGAAATGTATCCTTGCTAGAACTATTAGTTAAAATAAACCCTTTTTCTCCCTCTGTTGCTTCTCTAAGGTATGTTATCAAAGAAATGAAACCTAAGACAGACACAGAACAAATCTGAGCTAAAAGCAGCTTTTACTTTAGAAGTGGAAGTCTATTTCTATATGATGATCTCAGGACCTCTCCTCCATAATTATGCCTCCAGAATCTCCATACACATACTCTTGCACACAGAATCTGCTTTTATCCCCATTAGGGGTTGTATCAGGAGCTTGCCATTTAAAAAAGGGTGAAGAGAGGAGGGAATCAGGAGAAAAGACAACTATTTTTTGTCAAACTGAGAAAAAAAGACAGATCTCACTTATCGAGCAAAGTTTCAAAATACATTAATCTGCAGCATTTTGAAGTTTGAAACTATTTTGAGAACTCTTTAACTATAAGACCATATCTGTGGCCATACCGGGCCCACTTTAGTGGGAGTTATATATGCTAAAATCTGGTAGAAAATATGCATGAAACTGCATTCAATCTCCCCTTTAAATTCTCCTTTTTGTTGTATCTAAATTGTGTACTTCAAATTTTGCTTTAGCTCACAATAAGATTAATAGACAATCTCACTGTTTGGAGTTGTTTACAGGTTATAAGGTTGGAGGAAGGAAGAAAAGTGGGAAGTGGATTTAGATTAAAAAATCACAGAATTTTTTTATTTACCATCATTTTTTTTCTGTAGCTCTACATCTAAGGTGTGAACAGTACCCCTGATAAGTCATATACTTCCAAGTTAGCCTTAAATGTACATGTGTACATATATGCATGGCTGTGCATACGGGCGACATATACAAGCTCATACACACACATATGCAAGCTGTGATTCTTTTTTTTTTTTTTTTTTTTTTTTGGGTTTTTTCGAGACAGGGTTTCTCTGTATAGCCCTGGCTGTCCTGGAACTCACTCTGGAGACCAGGCTGGCCTCGAACTCAGAAATCCGCCTGCCTCTGCCTCCCAAGTGCTGGGATTAAAGGCGTGCGCCACCACCGCCCGGCTGCAAGCTGTGATTCTAAATAGATTATTTACTCTAAATAGACTCAGCAGTCTATATTGATAAATACATGTGAATATACATAACAATAATGATTGAAGAAGAAAAAGGTTATGAAATTGAGGAGTTGGAAGAACATGGAAAATATTGGAGGTTGGAGCATGCCAAATGGTTACGATGTAAATGTTGTATTTGTGTGTGACATTCTCAAAGATATGTAAAAACAAACAATACAGCAGTTCTTTCTGTTCCCCCCGTATCACATATATCTGACTTCATTGTCCTAATTTCCTTTCCTTGTACTGAAGTCACCATTTGTGTCTTTGATATCAAATCTATATACTTTAATTTCTAAGTAGAGAGTAATTCTAGAAGTGTCACTTGAAGCATCCGTGTGGGCACACTTCTTTAGAGATGACAGGTGACTTATCTCTAAGGGCGTTTATACTTCTACATTTTTTTAGCTATATTTATGAAATTAACTTTTCCTTTATCTGTTTTGATCTACAGTTAATCTGCCACAGACCTTATAAAAAATATCAAGAAGCTAGATAAGCCAGGAGGTCAAAGAAGCCTGGAGTTGACCCTCATCACAATGAAAAAGAAAAGATAAAAATAAAAAGTGAGACTTTGAATGCCACCTTCCAAAATACCACTTAGCTCTGCAGATGCACACACCTGTATCCATTTCTTCTAAGCAGGCTTTAAGAGCTCAGCTTTTCTTTTTAACAGTTTTAAAATCTCAGACCAATCTCAAACAAATTCAGAGGAAAAAAATCACATGATAATCTCATTAGATGATGAAAAGGCCTTTGACAAAATACAACACAACTTCATGTTAAAAGTCTCGGAATGATCAGGAATTCAAGGCACATACCTATACATAATAAAGCCAATATACAACAAACCAACAGCCAACATCAAATTAAATGGAGAAAAATTTAAAACAATTCCACTAAAATCAGAGACAAGACTGCTTACTTGTTCCCTGTCTCTTCAATATTAGCACTCGAAGTCCTAGCTAAAGCAATTGGACAACAAAAGGAGGTTAAGGGAAAAATTGGAAAGGAACAAGTCAATGTATCACTGTTAGCAGATGATATGATAGTATAAATAAGCAATCCCAAAAATTCTACCAGAGAACACCTATACCTGACAAACAACATCAGCAAAGTGGCTGAACTCACTCAGTTTTGCCAAGCTGTTTTGTGTATGCATGTGACTTCTTAATCCAAACTATCCCTTAAGTTTCCACACCTGCCAAAACATGACCCTGTATGAAGGTCCAGCTTCTGTATCTGCTGTTTATTCAATGATCACTTGTGTTTGTTGGGGGAAAGGTATCATTTAGAGTTTTAGGTTTTCTTCATTTTATATTCATATATATGTTTATGTATATATAGAATAAAATGTACATTTTCATATGTGTACATATGTTTGTACACATGTGTTATTTTTTTTGTAAGTGTTGAGGATCCAACTCAAATCCTTGAGATTTCAAGGCAAACACATTATCAACTGTGCCATTTTCTCAGATCCTTGATTGTAAATTTTAACTAGCTGTCTTTAATATTTTTGCATTAAATTATCTATAGTCAATAAAATATACAAGCAAAAATAGGGGGAAAGTCATTGCTTCTCTAATTATAGAACACTGTTAAAATTCTGATACAAATCTTGATTTATGTCAGAACGATGTTGATGTGTCAATTCTAGAACTTTTCTAAGATTTAGGCATTTTTTGTAACTATTCTAACCTGTGGATAGCTGTTAGATAACAAAAATCTTCTCAAACAGTAGCACCAAGAAAAACATACTACAGGGCCAGACTAGTGCTTAGTGGAGAGGACTCTCATTAAACCATTCTGTCTACTTTGCTATAGAAAAAAAAAAAAAAACAGAAAGAATAATGTGTTGTCTGTGGCTCATGGCAGCTTCTTCACAACAAGAAGATGTGTTCATGAGGTCATTTCAGAAAGACAGCACTTTAAACAAAATTGGACTTCAAAGAAAATTTCAAATCTCTGAAAGGACAGCATAAAATAGGTTACAACAATATTGATGGCAACAATGATCTACTACCACATAACCTCTAAGTGGGAACAAAATGTTTCCTAAGCAGAGAATAGAATTTATACCTCCAAGAATAGGCCAATGGGCACCCAGGAACCAAATACTGTCCTGGAGATAGCCAGAACAAAAACTTAGCCTGGAAGGATCTATGTGTCTATAAGTCTAAGAGTCACACAAACACATGTGCATATATGAACAAATGTACATTTATACCATATATATATATATATATGTATATATAATATGTGAATATAAAGTGGAAAAACCAAAATCTAAATGATACCTTTTCCCCCAACAAATATGAGACAAGTGATCATTGAATAAACAGGAGATACAGAAGCTGAACCTTGATGAAGATCATATTTTGGAAGGCATGAATACTTAAGTGTAGTTTCAATTAAGAAGTCACGTGCATAAACAAAGCAACATAATAAAGCTGGGTGAGTCCAGAGCTATAATAATTGGTACTGAGAATACACCAAGCCGTTATTAACTGGATAATCCAAGGCAAATCTCATCTTTTCTCAATATTAGATACTTTTGTGTTTTACATGGTCAAAACTGCAGGTACAGATAGATATCATGCATTGGAAACTCTAAGGCCAAATGAGCACACAGCAAAGCCACCTTCCTTTTGCTTTATCTCATCCCTAGATAGGATGGAGCTTGGGGATGGGTGGGGGGACAAGAGCTTCAGGAGGAAAATGTGAAACTAGTTGTATTCAGTTTTAGTTACTTTTCTATTTTTGTGAAGAGATACCATGACCAAGGAAACTTAAACAACAAAGCATTTGGGGACCAGCCAGGAGGCACAGGCTTCACAAGTGGCAGGGCAGCCAGGACAGTATCCTCTTTACCTCCATCTATACCTAGGAGTGACTGTGGATCCACAGCCCTCTCTGCCCTTCCCCACAAGCAAAGAGCTTACAACCAGGGAGTGCTCTAACACAAGGACTCAGAAGGAACAAGCTCCAGCTAGAGACAACAAGAACATCTACCACCAGAGATGAACAGATGGTGAAAGGCAAACACAAAAATCTCACCAATAGAAACCAAGACTGCTTGGCTTCATCAGAACCTAGTACTCCCACCACAGCAAGTCCTGGATATCCCAAAACACCAGAAAACCAAGATTTGGATCTAAAATCATATCTCATGATGGTGATAGAGGAATTTAAGAAGGACATGAATAACTCCCTTAAAGAAATACAAGATAACACAGGTAAAGAGGTACAAGCCCTTAAAGAGGAAACACAAACATCCCTTAGAAGAATAAAAGTAAACAAGCAGAAGCCCTTAAAAAAGGAAACACAAAAATTCCTTAAAGAATTACAGGAAAGCACAACCAAACAGGTGAAGGAATTGAACAACAGCATCCAGGACCTAAAATTGGAAGAAGAAACAGTTAGGAAATCACAAAGAGAGACAACTCTGGAGATAGAAATCTTAGGAAAGAAGTAAGGAATCATAGATGCAGGCATCACCAACAGAATACAAGAGATAGAAGAGAGAATCTCAGGTGCAGAACATACCATAGAAAACATTGACACAACAGTCAAAGAAAACACAAAATGAAAAAAGTTCCTTACCCAACACATACAGGAAATCCAGGACACAATGAGAAGACCAAACCTAAGCATAATGGTATAGAAGAGAGTGAAGACCTCCAACATAAAGGGCCAGTAAATATCTTCAACAAAATTATAGAAAAAAACTTCCCTAACCTAAAAAAAAGAGATGCCCATGAACATACAAGAAGTGTATAGAACTCCAAATAGACTGGACTAGAAAAGAAATTCCTCCCGCCATATAATAGTCAAAACACCAAATGCACAAAACAAAGAAAGAATACTAAAAACAGCAAAAAAAAAAAAAAAAAAAAAAAAAAAAAAAAAAAAAAAAAAAAAAAAAAAAAAAAAAGGTAAGGCAACATATAAAAGGCAGACCTATCAGAATTACACCAGACTTCTTGCCAGAGACTATGAAAGCCTGAAGATCCTAGGTTGATGTCATACAGACCCTAAGAGAACACAAATGCCAGCCCAGGCTACTATACCCAGCAAGACTCTCAATTACCATAGGTGGAGAAACCAAAGTATTCCATGAAAAAATCAAATTTACACAATATATTTCCACAAATCCAGCCCTTCAAAGGGTAATAAATGGAAAACTCCAACACAAGAAGGGGAACTACATCCCTGAAAAAGCAAAAAAGTAATCTTCCAACAAAATGAAAAGAAGATAGCCACATGAACAGAATTCTAGCTGTAACAACAAAAATAGCAGGAAACAACAATTACTTTTGCTTAATATCTATTAATATCAATGGGCTCAATTCCCCAATAAAAAGACATAGACTATCAGATTGGGTATGTAAACAGGACCCAACATTGTATTGCATACAGGAAACCCACCTCAGACAGACACTACCTCAGAATAAAAGCCTGGAAAACAATTTTCCAACCAAATGGTCCCAAGAAACCACCCGGAGTAGCCCTTCTAATATCGAATAAAATTGACTTTCACCTTAAAGTGATCAAAAAAGATAAGGAAGGACACTTCATAGTCATCAAAGGTAAGATCTACCAAGATGAACTCTCAATTATGAACCTCTATGCTCCAAATGTAAGGGCATCTACATTCATAAAAGAAACTTTACTAAAGATTGAAGCACACATTGCACCACACACAATAATAGTGGGAGACTTCAACATCCCACTCTCTGCAAGGGACAGATCATGGAAACAGAAACTAAACAAAGACACAGTGAGACTAACAGAAGTTATGAAACAAATGGATTTAACAGATATCTATACAATTTTTATCCTAAAACAAAAGGATATACCTTCTTCTCTGTACCTCATGGTACCTTCTCCAAAATTGATCATATTATTGGTCACAAATACAAGAAGATTGAAATAATTCCTTGCATCCTATCAGATTACTATGGACTAAGGCTGCTCCTCAATAACAACATAAACAATAGAATGCCCACATACACGTGGAAGCTTAACAACACTATACTCAATGATAACTTGGTCAAGGAAGAAATAAAGAAAGAAATTAAAGACTTTCTAGAATTCAATGAAAATGAAGCCACAACATACCCAAATATATGGGAAACAATAAAAGCAGTGCTAAGAGGAAAACTAATAGCTTTAAATGCCTCCAAAAAGAAACTGGAGAGAGCATACACCAGCAATTTGACAGCATATCTGAAAGCTCTAGAAGAAAAAGAATAAAATTTATCCAAGAGGAGTCGAAGGCACGAAATAATCAAACTCAGGGCTGAAACCAACCAAATAGAAACAAAAAGAACTATACAAAGAATCAACCAAACCAGGAGCTGGTTCTTTGAGAAAATCAACAAAATAGATAAACCCTTACCCAGACTAACTAGAGGGCACAGAAACAGTATCCTAATTGACAAGATCAGAAACGAAAAGGGAGACATAACAACAGACACTGAGGAAATCCAAAACATCATGAGATCCTACTACAAAAGCCTATACTCAACAAAACTGGGAAACCTGGATGAAATGGACAATTTTCTAGACAGATACCAAGTACCAAAATTAAATCAAGATCAGATCAACAATCTAAACAGTCCTATATCTGCTAATGAAATAGAAACAGTGTTTAATAATCTCCCAACCAAAAAACCCCAGGAGCAGATGGGTTTAGTTCAGAGTTTTATCAGACCTTCAAAGAAGACCTAATACCAATACTCTTTAAACTATTCCACAAAATAGAAAGGAAAGGTACTCCACCAAATTCATTCTATGAAGCCACAATTACTCTTATAACTAAACCACACAAAGACCTAACAAAGAAAGAAAACTTTAGACCAATTTCCCTTATGAATATCATTGCACAAATAATAAAATTCTTGCAAACCTAATCCAAGAACACATAAAATGATCAATAGGCTTCATCCCAGGGATGTACGGATGGTTTAATATACAGAAATCCATCAATGTAATTCACTATATAAACAACTCAAAGAAAAAACCATATGATCATCTCATTAGATGCTGAGAAAGCATTTGACAAAATTGAACATCCTTTCATGATAAAAATCTTGGAAAGATCAAGAATTCAGGGCCCATACTTAAACATAGTAAAAGCAATATACAGAAAACCAGTAGCCAAATCAAACTAAATGGAGAGAAACTTGAAGCAATCCCACTAAAATCAGGGACTAGGCAAGACTGTCCACTCTCTCCCTACCTGTACTGGCTGGTTTTGTGTGTCAACTTGACACAGGCTGAAGTTATCACAGAGAAGGGAGCTTCAGTTGGGGAAGTGCCTCTATGAGGTCCAGCTGTGGGGCATTTTTTCAATTAGTGATCAAGGGGGTAGGGCCTCTTTTGGGTGGTACCATCCCTGGGCTGGAAGTCTTGGGTTTTATAAGAGAGCAGGCTGAGCAAGTCAGGGGAAGCAAGCCAGTAAGGAACATCCCTCCATGGCCTCTGCACCAGCTCCTGCTTTCTGACCTGCTTGAGTTCCAGTTCTGACTTCCTTTGTGATAAACAGCAATGTGGAAGTAAGCCAAATAAACCCTTTCCTCCCCAACTTGCTTCATGGTCATGATGTTTGTGCAGGAATAGAAACCCTGACTAAGACACTACCTATTCAATATTGTACTTTAAGTCCTAGCCAGAGCAATTAGACACCAAAAGGATTTCAAAGGGATATGAATTGGAAAGGAAGAAGTCAAATTATAACTATTTGCTGATGATATGATAGTATACTTACGTGACCCCAAAAATTCCACCAGAGAGCTCCTAAACCTGATAAACAACTTCAGCAAAGTAGCTGAATATAAAATTAACACAAACAAATCAGTGACTTTCTTCTATACAAAGGATAACAGGCTGAGAAAGAAATTAGTGAAACAATACCCTTTACAATGGTTACAAATAATACAAAATACCTTGGTGTGACTCTAACTAAGCAAGTAAAAGATCTGCTTGACAAGAACTTCAAGTCTCTGAAGAAGGAAATTGAAGTAGATCTCAGAAGATGGAAAAAATCTCCTATGCTTGTGGATTGGCAGAAATAATATAGTAAAAATGGTCATCTTGCTGAAAGCAATCTACATATTCAATGCAATCCCCATCAAAATTCCAACTCAATTCTTCATAGACTTAGAAAGAGCACTTTGCAAATTCATCTGGAATAATAAAAAACACAGGATAGCCATACTATTCTCAAGAATAAAGGAACCTCTGATAGAATCACCATCCCAGACCTTAGGCTGTACTACAGAGCAATTGTGATAAAAACTACATGGTATTGGTAGAGTGACAGGCAGGTAGATCAATGGAATAGAATTGAAGACCCAGAAATGAACTCACACACCTATGGTCACTTGATCTTTGACAAAGGAGCTAAAACCATCCAGTGAAAGAAAAAGACAGCATTTTCAACAAATTGTGCAGGCTCAACTGGTGGTTAGCATGTAGAAGAATGCAAATCGATCTACTCCTATCTCCTTGTAGGAACTTCAAATCCAGGTGGATTAAGGACCTCCACATAAAACCAGATACACTGAAACTAATAGAAAGAAAATCAGGAAGACTCTTGAGCACATAGGCACAGGGGAAATTTTCCTGCACAGAACAGCAATAGCTTATGCTCTAGGACCAAGAATTGACAAATGGGACCTCAGAAAGTTGCAAAGCTTCTGTAAGGCAAAAGACACTGTCAATAGGACAAAACAGCAGCCAATAAATTGGGAAAAGGTCTTTACAAATCCCTTATTTGACAGAGGGCTAATATCCAATATATACAAAGAACTCAACAAGTTAGACTCCAGAGAACCAAATAACCCTATTAAAAATGGGGTACAGAGCTAAACAAAGAATTCTCAACTGATGAATACCAAATGGCTGAGGAGCACCTAAAGAAATGTTAAACACCCTTAGCCATCAGGGAAATGCAAATCAAAACAATCCTGAGACTCCATCTCACACCAGTGCTAGGATAAAAAACTCAGGTGACAGCAGATTCTGGACAGGTTGTGGAGAAAGAGGAACACTCCTTCATTACTGTGGGATTGCAAGCTGGTACAACCACTCTGGAAATCAGTTAGGCAGTTCCTCTGGAAATTGGACATAGTACTACCAGAGGACCCAGCTATACCACTCCTGAGTATATACCCAGAAGATGCTCCAACAGGTATTAAGGAGACATGCTCCACCATGTTATAGCAGTCTTATTTATAATAGCCAGAAACTGGAAACAACCCAGATGTCCCTCAACAGAGGATTGGATACAGAAATTGTGGTACATCTACACAATGGAGTACTACTCAGCTATTAAAAACAATGAATTTATGAAATTCTTAGGGAAATGGATGGATCTGGAGAATATCATCCTGAGTGAGGTAACAAAATTACAAAAGAACACACATGGTATGCACTCACTGATAAGTAGATATTAACCCAGAAGATTGAAATACACAAAGTACAATCCACAAACCACAAGAAACCAAAATGTGGATACTTCATTCCTTCTTAAAAGGGGGAACAAAATAAACATGGAAGGAATTGCAGAGACTAACTATGGAGCAGAGACTTAAGGAAGGACAATACAGCCTGATATAGCTGTCTCCTGAGAGGCTCTGACAGTACCCGACTAATACAGAAGTAGAGGCTCACAGCCATCCATTGGACTGAGTACATAGTCCCCAAGGAAGGTACTAGAGAAAGGACCCAAGGAGCTGAAATGTTTGCAGCCCCTTAGGACAAACAACAATATGAACTAACTAGTACTCTCAGAGCTCCCAGGGTACCAAACCACCAATCAAAGTGTACACATGGTGGGATTAATGGCTCCAGGAGCATGTGTATAGTAGAGGATGGCCAAGTCAGTCATCAATGGGAGGAGAAGCCCTTGGCCCTGTGAAGACTCTATGCCCCATTGTAGGGGAATGCCAGAGCCAGTAAGCAGGAGAGGGTGGGGTGGCGAGCAAGGGGAAGGAGGAGGGAACTGGGGTAGTTTTGTTTTGGTTTGTTTTTAATTTTTTAAAAAAAAATTTTCAGAGGGGAAACTGGGAAAGGAGATATCGTATGACATGTAAATAAAGAAAATATCTAATAAAAAAAGAAAGCATTTAATCGGGAGCTTGCTTATAGTTTCAGTAGATGAATTTTTGATCATCATGCTGGGAAGCATGATAGCAGGTAAGTACACATGACTGTGGAGCAGAAGAAGAGAGTTTACATCCTGATCTACACTGAGTTAATTGGGACCAGTGTGATCTTTGAAACCTCAAAGCCCACTCCCAGTTACATACCCTTACCATTCTTTCCCCGATCTTTCTCAAAACAGTCTACCCACTTGTTGTTTGTCACACAGTAAGCACCAGCTGTGATATGTGTGTTGAGATTCAACAGTGGTTCCCTATCCTCTGCTTCCTCCCTCTCAGGATGTCTAGATGCCACTGTACACCCAGCTGGAAAGATGAAGTGGAATGTGGAATGGGTGGGATCTGCAGGATCCAGCTTAGACTGGGAGTGAATGCTAGCAGGCAGTTGGGGTAGGGGTGGGGAAAAGTGTTACAGATCCTGTAGATGAAAACCTTCTCCAAGGATCTTCAGTGAAACAGTTCCCTTAGACAAACTTAACTTGAGTTTATTCATTTTTTCCAGGTGAAAAAGAACTATATATGAACTTTGGAGTGGGAAGAGGTTTTCACAGTGAATGAAATCATTGGCTAAAACTTAAAGTACTATGAATGCCTCGTTTGTACAGACAGGCATTCAGGAATCTGAGGTACTTGCTGTGCTGTGTTCTTATTGGGAAAGATGAAGTTGAACTTGTAGATTTGACAAGTTCTACTAGTGGGTATGAGGGTCGGGCTTCCCAGACAAGGTCAGAGGAGGGGAAGGCCTGATGGTAAAGGAAGTCATCCGTTTTGCCAGGAGCTCAGGAGAACTATCTGGACATGGTAGACTGCAACCTTAATTGGCAGTGTTTCCCCACATCAACTAATGACTAAGTATTCATATATATGAGCTTATAGGGGTTATTCTCATTCAAAACACTGACGCCTTGCCATCACCTTGGTAAGTTAGATGAGGGGCTTAATTCTGTTCAACCTATTTTATAATCTATAGAAGTCAAGAGGAAAGTTTCTTCCTCTAAATATAGTTGTTAAATCAAGGCAGGATAACTGAATGAGATACAGTGCATACCAATGTAAAACATATCTGTTCAAAGCAGGGGTTAAATTTTAGTCAGTTTTTACCATGTATTTGTACAGCATCTTTTTACAGAGAATTAAATCAGAATTCTTTATTTATTTTGTTCATTTAATGTTTTTAACTAATGTTTGTTTAACAAAAAACAACAGGTTTCACTATGACATCCTTGCACATAAATTACACCATGCTTTTTCTTTCCTCATAGCTCTCTCCATCCCTTTTCCTTTCTACTAGCTGGTTCCTTCACTGGCAAATAACCCCTTTCTGTTTTCTCTCTGTGTGTGTACATGCATGTGCGTGTGCATGTGTGTTTATGTGTATGTATGTGTGTGTGTTCACGTGTGTGTATTTAAATATAGATGAAATAAAACATACAATATGTTGTCCTTCTTTCATTTACATCTCTTGTCACTCTCTGTCTTTAGTTTTCTATCCTTCTCATAGTTCCCATACTAGTTTCATTCAAAATATATAAATAAATCTCCAAATCCAGATTGCACAAATGAAAGAACATATTACCCAAGTCCTCTGTGCAATTGCCCATAATAACTCCCTAAGGGGAATTTTTTTTTGCAGGGAGACTCTCTACACTCTGTCTTGCATTTCTTCTATGAAAGACCCTCAGTGGCCACAGTGTAGACACTTGGGCTATCACAGTGCATTTTCCTGGCTTGATTAAAAATGTTTACTCAGAATATGGGTCCACTGTGTCCTGTTTTTCAGGAGAGAAAACACTAGGACAATAGTTCATAGATTCCTTCTTCCAAAAAGTACCCTCAAAGCTAGCAATCACACAGAACACAATATCCTTTCTCCAGTCCTCTTGTACTGCTCAACATTGTCTTATTAGTAGTCATGCTACTCTATGATAACAGTGATGGCCATTATTCAGTTGTTATTCTCTTCACAACAAGTACTCTACTAAGTATTTTGTAGATATAATTTGATATTCTTTGAATGTATAAATAAAAGGATTAATGGTAAAGGTTTAAGACATATGGCATTTGAGTAACAGGAAAAGAAACACTAAGGAATGGACAACACAAAGCTAAGCTTCCAAAGAAGTATCTTTATTTTATGTATATGATCTTTATCTTTTTAAAAATGTGCCCTTCTGTAAATTCTTAATTTTCTCCTAAAACAAAACATCAGATATTACAGCAAGACACTTGATACAAAGATCTCTTTGAAAGTTCTTTAAAACATGTTTTGGAAGCAAAAGAAACTGTTCTTTCCCTCTTTGTTTACCATTTAACCACATTTGGCAGTTAGAAAAGCCTAGTAAAACCTAATTAAGATCAAGACATTCTTAACATGGTAATTCTCTTACCAGCAGAGAGGGAATCCTTGTACTTTATAATTACATGGGCCATTGAACATGTGAAGCACAAGGAATTAGACTTCTTATGACTCACTATCATGCTCCAGAAAACCCCAACTTCAGAGTTAACCAGCTTAAGAGAAAATGAATTTGCAGAAAACTAGGAGGCAGTCTGTCCCCAAATCCATCCTGTTGTCTCCAGGAACAAAACCTAACATTTGGCAGTGGGCTACCTCCTGTAAAACAGTGGGAAAAGCACTGTAGTTGAGTCACTCATGAGCTGGGTGGTTTGAGGTAAGTTACAGATTCTCAGAATCCTCTGTAAAGTAGATGTAAAAATACCTGCCAACTAACATCACAGGATGCTATGGGAAACTCAACAAGATTTTATAGAAGTGAGAAACATCATAAAGGAATGAGACTAAAACCTGTGACAAGTACCCAAACAAAAATCTGATTTGTTCTACTAGAATAGAGTCTAGTTGTATGCTGAAAATATAGTAGGTCAATAAATTCAAGGAGGCAAGGGACAGAGTACAATGTAGTTGGTTTATGTTGGTGTTCCAGCTGCTGGATTACTGGATATTATGAATGTGATTAAGATAAACAATAATGTTGTACATAGCACAACCTCTCTCTGAGGTGGAGGCAGTGGGACTGTAGCAAATGCATAGCTGAACTGTATAGGACCTAGAAATTACAGGATGTAGTTTTACAGAGGCTAGATGACTATATTATCTACTTGCTTGGAGGGAATGGCTGTTTCCTCTTCACCTTGTCAGCATCTCTGTATTTGGTATATATATATATATTCTTTTAACCTGACAAATCATACTTTCTCATGTTATCCAAAGATTTGCTCAAAATGATATTTTACAAACAGATGAAAAATAATTGCTCTCATCACGTAACAGTGACATACATACACAGCTTTCCAAGCTAAGTAATGGCAAGTGCAAACGTACAGGACAGAAATGTATTAATCTACAGAGGCAAGTTTCTTCATTCCAATATTGCACTAAGACGTGGAAAGCATTTGATGATTGATGTGGGAAAGCCAAGCCCACAATGGGTAGCACCATTCCTGAGCAGGTGGTTCCTAGATATTCAAGAAATTTATTTGAATATAAGCCAGAGAGTGAGTCAGTAAGCAATGGTCTGCCATCGTTTCTCCTTCAGGTTCTCTTTGTTGCAAGGCACATTCCTCTCAGTTTGTAGTATTCTCTTTTCACTGAAACATTTGCTCCAGGAAGAAATAAGATGGTCACCCAGGCTCATTTGATAAATAGGACACAATGAAATGTCACAGTCTAGGAGAATAAAGTCTTGGAAGTTCCTTGAAGGTCTCTACCAATAGCACAAGGGGGTGAAAGGGAGTAAACAGTTTCTGAGGGTGGAGACTGACCAAGCTAAGTGCAGGAAGAAAAATGTTGGGCATACGGATCTGACTACAAGCTGTGTGGAGGGCTTTTGTGGTGAAGTTTTCAGATTTTTACCCATAGTTGGTGGGCTTTCTGGTAATATAGCTGCTTTTGAATTAGCCCTTCTAGTTTTTTATTGGTTATTTTATTTATTTATATTTCATGTTATTTCTGAGTAACTCTACCAATACTTCTTCTGCTGGTAACTCAATAAAATCTTGGTGTTTCACCAAATTGGATATTGATACATTCATTACTTTGGTCTGTGTTGGGCTACCTTTTTTTGAATGTGTGTGTGTGTGTGTGTGTGTGTGTGTGTGTGTGTGTGTGTGAGTGAGTTTATGTGTGTGTCTGTGCCTCTGTGTATTTCTGTGTGTATGTGTGTCTATGTGTGTGTGTTGCATATATCTAGGAAAAGTCTGTCATACAAATTTGTTTAAGTTGTGCCTTAGCTTTCTTTGGTGACATATTATGATCTGGAAGCATGAGTGGGATAAAACCTTTCCACTCCTAAGTTGCCTTTGTTCAGATTGTTTTATCATAGCAACAGAAAGAAAACTTGGACAGCCCCTCAGTAAAAATTTTATAACTATTACACTTAAACTTAGGTGCTTGTTTGTTTTAAAGTTGGATTTACCAAAATTCCAGCTCAACTAATATGACTTCTTAGCTGCTATGTCATTCCTCTAGAGATCCATGACTCATATTGGATAGTGTAGAAAAATGTGCTTACCCAAGGGATATAAAGCACCCTGGTCAAAGGGAGGATATTTCAGTGGGAAATAAATGTGTTCTTATTTTTCTTTAGAGATAGAGGACGAAGTGAAAATGTTATTTAGTCAGCATGAGGAAAGCTTTCTTTCTTTATTCCTGTGTGTTTGTATATCTAGGTTGACACACTGGCATATGTCTGTGTGTGCTATCTGAAAAGCTTTCTACTATATCACGTTACTCATTGTAGCTCAATTGGTCCAAAGATATTAGGATTCTTTATCACATACACACACAATTACCAATAAGTGCATAATAAGAAAGGTGACATTGCTGTTGTTCCATCTGTATTTTGGGGTTTAGGTACATATAAAATGAATCAACAATAGAGAATTTTGAAATTTCACCAAAAGTAGTACAAAATTTTATTATAGTTCAAATAAAGCTAAGAAGTGAAGAGACAAATATCCAGCAATCTTTACTATTTTCTTCCAGTCTATATTTTCAAACTGAATTATATTAATATTTGTAGGAATGAAATGAAAATACTTTATGTGAAGAAATTATATTTGGCTTATGTAACTGGTTTTTAAAAACACTGAAATTTTTTATTCAATCTATGGTTGCTCCTCCCTTGACATGGGCATGAAATTTGATAGTTTATAAAATCAGTCATGTTTTATTTCACTTGAATCCTACTTTATTCATTAACAAGGATAATACAGAAATGCAAATTAAATTACTTTGAAAATAATGAATCACATATGCAAGATAATACAACCATAACAGGTAAAACCTCTGAAAGTTGCAGGTAATTGTGGGTGGGGCTTAAACCAACATCCATCAAAAGAAAACAGTAAATAAATGCAAACTAACTCAATTGAATAACCAGGCTAAAACCTAAAACAGCAGTAGCAGCAGCAGCAGCAGCAGCAGGAGCAGCAGGAGCAGAAGAAGCAGAAGCAGAAGCAGAAGAAGCAGAAGAAGCAGAAGAAACAGAAGAAGCAGAAGAAGCAGAAGAAGCAGGAGCAGGAGCAGGAGAAGGAGAAGAAGAAGAAGAAGAAGAAGAAGAAGAAGAAGAAGAAGAAGAAGAAGAAGAAGAAGAAGAAGAAGAAGAAAAAGAAGAAGAAGAAGAAGAAGAAGAAGAAGAAGAAGAAGAAGAAGAAGAAGAAGAAGAAGAGTAACAACAAAAATTGAGACTCAAGGAGTGACACAAACTCGGTTATGATTTAACTCACATCTAAAAGGGCAGAGGGGAAAAATGTGAGATAATGATTTTAAATTCAAATATAGTACATCAAAATGTACTGGAAAGTACCCAACAACAGAGGGCTGATATCCAAAATATATAAAGGACTCAAGAAATTAGACACCAATAAACCAAATAACCCAATTAAAAATGGGGTACAACATTAAACAGAGAGTTCATGACAGAAGAATCTCTAATGGCTAAGAAGTTTAAGAAATGTTCAACATCCTTAGTATCAGGGAAATACAAATCAAAATGACTCTGATAGTCTTCCTTACACTCATCAGAATGACTAAGATCAAATACTCAAGAGATAGCTCATGCTGGCAAGGATGTGGAACAAGAGGAACACTTTTTTTTTTCATTGGAATACAAACTTTTAAAATCACTTTGGAAGTCAAGTTGGTGGTTTCTCAGAAAATTGGGAATAGTTCTACCTCAAGACCCAGTCATACCACTCCTAGGCATATACCCAAAAGATGTTCCACTATACCACAAGAAGACTTGCTCAACTATGTTCATAGCAGCTTTATTCATTATAGCCAGAAACTGGAAGCAACCCAGATATACTTCAACCAGAGGATGGACAAAGAAAATGTCATACATTTACACAATGGAATATTCCTCAGGTATTAAAAACAAGGACAGCATGAAATTTTTAGGAAAATGGATGGAAGGAGAAAATATCCTGAGTGAAATAACCCAGGCTCAGAAAGACAAAGATGGTAAGTACTCACTTATAAGCAGATGGTATCCATAAATACAAAATAACCATGCCACAATCAGAAGACCTGAAAAAGCTAAATAGCAACAAAAGACCTAAAGGAGAATGCTTGAATCTCAATTAGAGGAGAAAATAAATAGACATCAGGAGTGGACAGAGGGAGGAAACTGGGTGGGAGGGGGGGGTCAGGAGAGAAACAGGAAAGATTAAGTGTGGAGAGAACAAAAGGTAAGAACTGAGAGAAAGAACTGGGGTTGGTGGCTGGGGTTTGGTGATCTCTGGACCAAACTAGAAAGACAAGGGAAACTCCAAGGAACTGATAAAGGTGAACCTTAGCTAAGACTCTTAGCAGTAGGGAACATATAATCTAAAACACCCACCTTCTGTAACCAGGCAAGACTTCCAGTAGAGGGATTTTGACACCAACCCACTCACAATTTGCCCTGCCTACAAAATGTGGTAACCCTAACCCTAACCCTGACCCTGATGAAGCAGAAATTGAGAGAATGGCCAAACAATGGCTATGTCAAACTCTGACCCATCTCACAAGAGAGAGTCCATTCCTCACACTATTAATGATATTTTCTTATACTTGCAGACAGGAATCTGACATACTTGTCCTTTGACAGGTCTCTGATGGAAGCAGCTGCAGATATTCATAGTCAAAACATTAGGTCTAGAAGAGGGAGAGGAAAGATTGAGGGAGTCAAAGGATCAAGGATACCACATGAAAACCTACAGAATCAACTATGCTGGGCCTATAGGAGCTCACAGAGACTGAGCCACCAATCAAAGAACATGCATGGGATGGTCCTAGGACCACTGCAAGAGTAGAGTCTGTCTTTACTCTATTGTCTGGTGTTAGACCCTTTCACCTAAATGGGCTGCCTTATCTAGGTTCAATAGGAGAAGATGTGCATAATCCTATTGCAACTTGATATGCCTGGGTGGTTGATATCCATGGGAGACTTCCTCTTCTCAGAAGAAAGGGAAGGAGGAATGGAGGAGGGGAGGGGAAAGGGCAGGACTGAGAGGAAGGGAGGAAGAGCAAGCTTCAATAGGAATGTAAAGTAAATAAATTAGTAAAAGATGATAGATAGGTAGATAGATAGATAGATAGATAGATAGATAGTTAGATAGATAGATAGATAGATAGATAGATAGATAGATAGATAGATAGATAGGAGATAATAGATACAGCATATTGAAATGTACTGTACAGGTTTTTGCAATTTCTCATGAGTGTTTGGACTTAGGAAAAAGTTGTTGCCTAGATTAGTAACAGAACTCTTATTCCCTTTTCCTTGTAAACTTTAAGAGTTAAGCCAAAATTAGATCACACAAATCTTTGCAACTGCCAGGAAATAGAAGAGCTAAAGAATAACTCAATTTTTGCAACATAACACAAAAGGCTTAAAATAATCTCAACTGGCAATGGCAGCAATATAATAGCATGAAACACACAACGCACAAAAGATATACACCCAAAACCAATTCTTGACAAAATATCTTTCTTTGCCCCAGATTTTATCAAAATTTACAACTGAATGTGGATTGAGTAGGTGTATTAGAAAAGATTGAGTAGAATCAAAACCAGGCCAAAATCTTTCTTTCTAGAACTTCTGAAGGCTTAATCATAACTGGCGTTATACAAAACTCTCAAGTTTTGTCACCATACTGATTTTCTTTCTTTATCTAAGAAGTGTGGACCAAAATAGAACAGATCTCGTGATGGCCAATTTCTATGAGTTACAATTTAAAGTTAGAAAATTAATTTTACTATTACTAATGACAAATTTTATCAGTATCAGAAATTCCCCAGCCATACCTGAAAAAGATGAGACACACACCTGGGAGTGAGTTGAGGGGACTTGAGGGACCAGTGCCCACGAGGAGAGGAAAAGTAAGAAGGAAAGAAGTAAAAAGTAAGAAGTAAGAAGCCACAGTGCCTTGTGTTGAGCTACAGTGCCCTATGTTGGACATTACTTTCTCCTGAATGTATTATACCTAAGATTCAAAACAGCTAAGGGGGGGGGGGGTGTTGTGAGAAGTGACTAGGTGGAGAAGAGGGAGAAAGGATTTATGAACAAGGTGTAAAGTGAATAAATAAATAAATAAATAAATAAATATGAATAAAAGAAAAAGGCTAAAATCTAGAGCAATGCTTTTTGTGCTATATAATACTAAAAAGACAAAAAATAGAGTTTAAAACAGTGATGAAAAATACCAAGGTTCTTTGTCAGAATGTTTATGAACATATAAACCAACCAAAAGCAACAGAAAGACACAAGTTAATGAACACACACACACACACACAGAAAGAGAGAAAGAGAAAAACAGACACACAACCATTCACAAAAATGGAAACCAACTTTAAATTTATTTTTACTAGAGTAAATTAGGGTTTTATGCTATATATGTGTATAAATATTCTCATGTACATGATATATAATAATTTCCACAAAATGTAAAATCATAGAAAGCTTCTTATTTTGTATGCAAATGAATAAAAATTAGAAAATTTATCAAAGTACAAATGAATATAGAGAAAATCTGAAAATGTTAAAGACACACAAATAAAATTAATATTTTTTATATGTGAGACTCAAGTAGATAAACAAGATGATGAGATACTGACTTTTAAAGCTGTCAGCTGACTTTATCAGAACTGAGAACCAAGTATAAGACAAATTAAGGCACAATCAACATAGGCACACAGAATGAAATGGCTGAAATAAAAGATAAAAGCAAATGTGCAAAATAGCCAGAGGAAAAAGAAACACCAACTTCAAATAAGCAGTAATGTGATTACAGGTGAATTTTTAAGACAAAATAATGGAAATGAGAAAACAATAAAATCATTCGAGTTATGAGAGAAAACATTTTCCAACCCGGAGATGTGAGCCTACTACAAAGTCCTCAAAATTAAAACCAATGTACCTGGAGATGGTGGCAAACACCTTTAATACCAGCACTCAGGAGGCAAGGCAGAGGTAGAGGCAGAGGCAGAGGCAGAGGCAGGCAGATCTCAGAGTTTGAGGGAAAAAAAAAAGAAGAAAGAAAGAAAGAAAGAAAGAAAGAAAGAAAGGAAGGAAGGAAGGAAGGAAGGAAGGAAGGAAGAGAAGAAAGAAAGAAAGGAAGGAAGGAAGGAAGGAAGGAAGAGAAGAAAGAAAGAAGACATCACACACACACATACACACACACACACACACACACACACACACACACACGCATGCACCTAACAAAATTTATAACAAATGGACTTTACTGAAATAAATAACTAAACACTGAAACAATTAAACAAATTAAACAATAAGCTAATTCTAAAGTTTCAAAATAGAAATGAACGCATGATAATTCAAAACTAAAATTTTGAAAGATAAACTCATATAAACACCAAACAAAAGGATACTAGTATTGTGCTAACAGCAAGGTGAACCTTAAAACAAAAAACAAGTTTATTAAAACAGGGTATTCCTATTGGGAACTCAATGATTTTATACCAATTTAGAAAATAGGAAATCAAAAGCTTGCAGAGTCAAATGAGACACAGAAAAATACTCTGATTTCCATTGCTATTTTTCCCTTTAACTCAATATATATATACATATACATATACATATACATATACATATACATATACATATAACTAGAGAGAGAGATTATCTAAGTCACTGTGTTTTTTATTTTTACAGTTATCTCAGAACTAAAAAAACTGGAGATTAAAAAATTATTTGTCTGTGGAGATGGTTCAGTAGGTAAGAGTAATTTTTCTCCAAACATGAGGACCTGACTTAAGAATCCTAGCACCCAGGTAAAATACCAGGCATAGCTGAAGGTTCCCTACCCCTTGGTGCAGAGCAGTAGAGCTACTACTCAGATGGAACCTTAAAGTTAACAAACCAGGGAGCTTAGCTGAAATGACTAGCTTCTGGTTTGGTGAGAGACTCTGCACAAAAAACATAAGGAGAACATTAAAGGAACACTCTATGTCCCACTCTGGCCTTCAAAAACACACACTATAAACATACACAAATATACACATACATTTTATACAAATATTCAGTAAACACACACACACACAAGAAATAAGTTTTTAAAATGATCAGCATAGTTAACAGACTTGATGTAATTAACACAGAAAACATTTTCCCAGCCACTGACAAGTAAACATTTTGTTTCATTATCACATTTCATTTGTTCTCTAATTACATTAGACCTTGAAATATAGTAATTTACCATTATAAAAAGATAACTAGAAAATTACTAGATATATTTAAAATAAACAAGTGCTTCTGAATAATCATGGTTCAAAGAAGAAATCACAATGGGAAATAGAAGATAATTTATCTAGCTGATTAAACTGTAACCCAACAGTATTCAGCAATTTGACCAAAGCTATGATTACAGCTGAACTGCATATGTACTTAAGTTCTTCAACAACTTAGAATCAGTGAACATCACTTTATATTCTAGAATATTTAAAAGGTGAGCTTTCTCTAAAGGAAATACAAGAGAATATTAAATTAAGGAATAGACACATACACAGTACAAAAATCCTAGGAGAAAATAAATCAACCAAGCTGAAAGTAGCTTTGTTTTTGGAAAAGACTAATAAAATTTAATACATCTCCACAAAACTGCAAGAGAAAAGCTAAAATTATATCAGAATAATGGGGACATCTTTACAAATCTTATAAAAAATATGACCAGATATAACATGAATGAATACCTAAATAAAACAGGAAGTTAAAAAGCCAGGAAAAGTATATATATTATGAGATGCTCTATACAAAGCTACAAACAGAAAAAAATTCATTTACTATATTAGTGGTCAAGAGAATACTTGTCTTTAGGCTTTAGTGGTTATGGGTGAGGTTCTTGAGGGCCTACTGGTCTGTTTCTTATCTAAATTGTATTTACATAAATACATTCACTGTGTGAACATAGTTAGCTCTATTCTTGTGAATAGGCATTATATTTCAATAATATGAAACTTTAAGCAGATAGTTCTTAATTTAGAAACTGTGGCAATGTTTATGAAATGGAATTAGGTGGAATACCTATCTTTTTCAATACACAGTACAACAAAGTGAAAGAAAAACAAAAGACTGACTAATAAAGCAATTTACAATTTTATTTTATTTTTGTACCTAGAGGGAATCCTATATCTTTCAGAATGATAAATAAATAACTCAAATCTTTTCTAAATATCATGTCAGGATATGTAATGTGTAGTCCACCCATTTATTTCCTCATGAATTGATATTCTTGCAGCCAATACTGCTACAGCTAGTTATTCAGTACCTTTAACAAACATGGATGCATAATGCACTCCAAATGGAATCACCTTGCATGCAAGTGCCAATACAGAAGAATTACCTAAAGCCATAAATATTCCTCTTGAATCATAATTATTTTCTTCTCTAGAGAAATTACCATTTACTGATACTTTTACCAAAGGATGCTTTCCAAATCTGTCATGGCTTTGAGAATCTGAAGTCTTCAGTTGCTCATTGCTAATTAGAATTACATTAATTTCGTCTCCCTTCAAATGCATCATATTTAATAAAAGCTCCATAGTTTGAATCCTCTGTTTGACTAATTTGACTTACTAAATTGAACCTCACATACTGCTCCACCCTCTCTCCCAGCAGAAGTTAGCTACTGTAGCCACATCCAACTAGGTATCAACTGATGGTCCCAGCTTTCAGGTTTATCTACTGCTGACTTACAGATAACATTTTGCCAGTTTTGTACATCATTATTTTCTCTAACACCCTTCTCAAATGTATTCTAGTAGCTATTTAGGAGCTTTGGATGCTGCTCTTGAGGAATACATTCCAACACATTAAAAAGACCAAAACCTGAAAATTAAGTCCTTAGGAGACAATTTGCATTTATTAAAGTTACAGATAATATTTTTAGGGGCATGTATGTGAGTCTGAGTGTGGGGAGAGAGAGAAAAAGAGGGAGAGGGAGAGAGAGAGAGAGAGAGAGAGAGAGAGAGAGAGAGAGAGGTGGTATGCAGACTTGTGATAGATAATACTGATTGTAAACTTGACAGGATATGGATTCACTTGACAGCATATGGATAGGTGACAAACCCCTGGTTATATCTAGGAGGGATTATCTAGGTTTGTCTAATTTAGGTGGAAAGACCCCCCTCCCTTTAATGTGGGCAGCACTATTGCAAGGGCTAGGCTAAAAAGATGACCTTAAAATGAGAAAAGCTGAGTAGATTCATTTATTAATTTCTACTTCCTGGCTCTGGTTTTAATGTGACAAGTGTCCTCAAGTTCTTGCTGCTGTAACTTCTTCACCATGATGTACTGCTTCTCCCTCTCTTCCAACAGAAGCTAGTTGCTTCTGTGTCCTTGAACCATGAGCCCAAATAAACCCTTCCTTCAGTAGCTTTTGTTTGGTTATTTTACCACAACAACAGAGAGTATAATTAGTGCTGTGTATAATCATTCTTGCCTCAAGCTGAACATTGTCTTCATATGTATGAGTTTATTTTTTATGTGTGAATTTGTCAGCTTGTGTAACTGGATTTTATACAACTTTTAATTCTACAAAAGAACCTGTAGAGGCTATATCCTCCAGAGGTTAGGCATGGCCCCGAATGAAGAATGAGTCCACCCACCCTCCTCAAAATTACTAACCCAGAATTGCTCCTATTGAAAGGAAATATAAGAACAAAGAATAGAGCATCAAAGAAAAGGGCATCAAAGAGACTGTCCTACCTGGGGTTCCATCCCATATACAGACAACAAACCCAGACACTATTGCTGATGCCAAGAAGTGCTTGCTGACAGGAGCCTGTTATAGCTGTCTCCTGAGAGGCTCTGCCAGAGCCTGACTAATACAGATGTGGTTGCTTGTAGCCAACCATCGGACTGAGCATGGAGGTCTCAATGGATGAGTTAGGGAAAGGACTGAAGGAGCTGAAGGGGCTTGCAACCCCATAGGAAGAACAATAATATCAACCAAGCAGACTTCCCAGAGCTCCCAAGGAATAAACCACCAACCAAGAGTACACATGGAGGGACCCATGGCTCCAGCTGCATATGTAGTAGAGGTTTGCCTTATCTGGCATAAATGGAAGAGGAGACCCTTGGTCCTGTGAAGGCTAGATGCCCTAACATAAGGTAATGTTAGGGCAGTGAGATAGGAGTGAATGGGTACATGGAGGAGCACCCTCATAGAAGCAGGGGAAATGGGGGATAGGATAGGGGGTTTGTGGAGAAGAAACCAGGAAGAGGGATAACATTTTAAATGTAAATAAATAAAATAACCAATAAAAATAAAAGGAAAAATTCTTGTGTGGATTTCCACCCAGAATATTAAAGCAAAACTTGCTAAGGTTTAAATAAAAAAGTTACATGGCAGAATCAAGTACAATGAATAATGGGAGGCATTAACTTGTCTTTTGGGAGGTATATGAAGAGGCATCTACCAAGTGAGTCTCTGGAAAAAGTACTTCACTCCCCCTCATCCAGGAAAATGAAATTAACACCACCTACTTTTTGTAGTGGAGGACGTAAGTTGTAGCATCTAGTGCCTAAAATCCTGGCCGATGTAGCAATGATAATTTGGTTATTTTGCCTACATTTTCTTTCTTTCTTTTTTTTTTCTTTTTTAAAATTTTTTTATTTATTTTAATTTTTAAATTTTTTAAATATTTTTTTTTG
>NW_022196915.1:109046476-109059513 GCF_008632895.1 Mastomys coucha
TGCTCCACCATGTTCATAGCAGCCTTATTTATAATAGCCAGAACCTGGAAACAACCCAGATGTTCCTACATTTTCTTTAAGTTGCTATTTTTTACTTTTAGTGTCCACATCTGTGCATATAAGTAAATTGGTACTTTTGTAGGTAGAAAGAGCACATAGCAGACAGGGGAAAAGTGTCAACCTTGGTACAACAAACTCAAAAATAAATATATGGAGCTGAACTGTTTAGGAATTGGTTGGTTTTATGGCTCATCTTCACCACACAACATGCTTCATTTTAAGTTTTTATTCACATATACAACACACAGATACTGATAAGAAAAACATTAACTACAAATGTGTTAAATAATAGATTATAATAGATAAGACCCTAACCTCATCTATAACCCTGTCTGGGTTATGAAAAGCTGAAAGCCACAATGCAAATGTAACACACACACACACACACACACACACACACACACACAATGCTAATGACCAAATGAATTCCAACTTCCAGGATCCATTTGTTGAGCAGCCAACAGGAAATATAGTCCTACCTAATCATAATCATGGGGAATAGGCAAGCATGAATGGGTGGGTCTTGCGCTGGGGCAAGAGTCAGACACTAGCACTTATGAGAGATACTTCCATCCTATAAACAGCCTTTTAATGTAAAATGTCTTATTTTTATCAAAGAAACATAGTTCTGTGTCTTCTCTCTAGGGCTGAGATAAAGGAGGATACAAACCAAATCATCCTTCATGTCATCTGCTCATCAGCCAGCTCACAGCTGTGTGAGACCCAGAACTTTCAAGTTTAATACCAGAACTCCAAACAGGGCCTACCATTCTGTGAAGACTGGTTATTCCTGTAGATTTTGGATGTGGAATGAAAAGATAATATAGTAGAAGACTATGAAAAAGGAGAAAAAATGTTATTTGGGCATTCTCCTTTAAAGAAGAAAATCAATAAGCTTGCATAGGTTGGTGACAATAGGAATTCTCTTGGTAATTCAAACATTCAAAAGTAGCTGCTATGAATAGTCTGGAGGATGCACTTTGTGAACTAACTTCCCATATGCTATATGATGAAAGTGTTCAGTATCATATTTTATGTCCTTGTAGGTTCACCCTTAAGTTGGGCTAGAATATTAATTGTGGAGCGCTGCTGCCGCGCCTTAAAGATGGCGCCTGCCATTCTTCTACTAAGGAGTAAACAAGTCCTTATTTGGCAAGAGGGTTGCACCTGCCAGTGGTCTGATCTTTCGTCATGAGGCTATAGCCTATGAAGGTGCGGGACGTGGTATGGGCTCATGGGCAGTCCTACGAAGGGTATTTAAGCAGCACTCACGGACCATTCGGGGGCACACCCTTGATTCTCATGTAACTAACAGCTCCTGAGTAAACTGTTGCTGGAAGGAACTGGTATGCTAGTCTTTCTTCCCTGCTGGTCAGGGTGATCGGTGCGGCACAATTAATCACAATGTTATCTATTCGTTATTACAGACTAATTACAGCAATATTTTTGTTAGTATTTAAAAACTGGTGTTTAAAGTAAACAAGCAGGACTTTATGGTACAAACTAATAATATACACCACTCAGAAAATAAAAATTCAAACATATAAGAAAATGTTTGCACACCAGAGACATTTCTAATCATGGGAATTGTACCAGTTCAGAAGTACCAGATAACAAGAAACCTTTGTTCATTAGTCTTCCATTCATGAAATTTCAACAACTTCATATAATTTCAGTAATTTTCCAAAAATCCAAAGGGCTTAGAATAAATTTTTAAAAGTTGAATGTATATTTAATACTTTGCATCTTACAGACAAACTCCAAAATTGCCCACATGCTCTCTGATGGTGCACTCAAAAGATGAATCAGATTCCAGAACATCTGTGCTGATGTTCTGCTGCCCTGTTTAGGTGTTAACTTGGTGTCCTTTGTTAGAAAGAAAAGGAAACCTGTACAGAAAGTTACAGACATAACCCTTTTGTACAGTGTTTATGTGTGTTCCACCACTTTACTGGGCACAGCTGCCACACTAGCACCCATGTCATCTCATAGAAAACCTATAAAAATGAACAGATAGAATTGTGTTTGATATTCTAGACAAAACCAGGGGTAAAGACATGGAATGTGTTGCTAGCCACTGACTGATACCATCTAGCATCTACAAACTAATTCTCAAACTGCATCCTCTATGGGGCAGAGGTACTTTCCACTACTGCCTCTACCAAGTGAGTCTCTGGAAAAAGTACTTCACTCCCCCTAATCCAGGAAAATGAAATTAACACCACCTACTTTTTGTAGTGGAGGACGTAAGTTGTAGCATCTAGCGCCTAAAATCCTGGCCGATGTAGCAATGATAGTTTGGTTATTTTCCCTACATTTTCTTTAAGTTTTTCAGGTGTAAAAGCACCAAGCACTTCTTTCTTGCACAAATGCCTGATTTTCTTTTCCTTCCATTTAAGGCAGTCACCCTTTAAAGAGAAAGGGGGAACAGCTGCTGTCAGGCTTCCTCCACCAAGTCAGGCCTCTACATGAAATTCTGCTCATGAAAACATCAGTCATCTCATTTGCTGGAATAAAGATGAGGTAATTATTGAACACTCTGAGCCACAGAAATGATTAAGGTTCTGGTGGCATTTACTTATGCAGAAAGATAAGTAGTGTTAAACAGTTGTAACTTGACCAAATAAGAAGAAAGATAAAAAAGGTCATGAACAAATATTTAAAGGGCAAGTTGTAGCCAAGGATGGGCAAGAATTATTTACAGAAATTTAGAGAGATGAAATGAGGCATGTGGTGGAATAAAAAGATGTTAAGCAATGAGATTCTGTTTTAAAGACATTTTCAAGGGGGAAGAATTGTTGTGTTCTGGGGACATGAAGTGAGTAAACAACCTCTTGTCTAACATTCGAAGCACCCTGAGAAATAAAACACTGCACTTACATGGAGCATAGTGGTCCCCTATCACTCTTGGAAGATCTAACAAGAATGCACAATAGATCTGTGCCTGCAGATTTATTACTACACTCTAGCTGCAGCTTTGTGCCATCTCTCATTGCTGAAGAGCCCTTTCTCATTCTGATAGGAATTAAAATAAAAAATGGAAAACACAAAAGCAAAACCATTACCTTAATTTTCTTACCAGAGTTCATAATTATACATCTGTATGTATTAGATAGGTCTAGAAGAAAACGTATGTTTTTGAAAATGTTGATGCAAAAGGGAGCAAATGTGTCCTTTAAAACATTCTACAGAAAGATTACGCTTCTTGATTCCTATTTCTTTCTACATGACACTTGATTCTGAGTGAGAGTTTTTACTAAGTATACAAACCAGTATTTTAACTTGCCAAATGATTATTTGCTGTGATACTAATTCAGGATTTTAAAAACAGTCACTGTTTAAGGCAAATCTTTTATATTTGAAAATAAAGACACATAATTTGGGTTAATTCTTTAAAATTCCACTCGGAATTTTCTCCATATAATGAAGATAAATTATTTGATGCAGACCAAATATGCTCTACAGAATAGTTTACCCTCATAAGGAAATACTGCTGTCTTTTAATGGCACCAGTGAATTAGCAATAGTGTTTGACAGAAATCCAGCCACATACTGGCAATAAATAACTCATTAACACACAGAAAAAAAAAGCCACCTATAGCCAGGTGTGGTGGTGTATATCTGAAATCCCAGCATACTAGAGGCTGAGGTAGGAGTGTTGCTATGAGTTAGAGGGCAGCCTGGGCTATGCACAGAGTACTAGGTAGCCAAAGCTACATAATAGGACATTTCCTAAAAAACATATAAATAGCTATGAGAATGCAATTATATGAAAGTTTAAGATAGTATATGCTGTAAGTTCTAAATATTTTTGTGTTAATATTAGATACTATAAACTAAAAATACAAATATATTGTGAACATCAAAATGTTCAAGGCTGTGCAGGTGCAATAAGATCAGACAGCAGAACCTTAGAACATCTGTAGGTCATCAGTGATGTTGACAAATCAGGTTCATGATGAGAAAAACTAATATAAAATCTATTAGAAAGACTGATCTGTGGGTAGAACTAGTTTTCCTTTCAACCAATGGTCAATAAAAGACAATTCCATAGAAATACATGATCAAGAGAGAATTTTTTTTTCAAATTGAGACATATTATCACATGCTTACATGGAAATGAGATTATGTACTGATAATTACATTGTGGTTTAGAAAAGATAACAATTATGCCAATTATGAGACATAAGCAGGAGATATGTGATTCAGTTTACAGTTTTACAAGATTGGAGCACTAAGGTCTACCCCCAATTAGGTATGAAAAGGGAGCAAATGGATAGGTGTATAGTCTGGCTTCTTGAAACCATGGGACTCTGTAAAAACAATAATATTTTTATTATTGCTTTGTTTTTTCAGAAAGTCAGAAGTTAAGATACTATTGAGGGTGGAGAAAATGAGCACTTGGAGGATCTTTTAAGAGAAAAAAGATAAGAAATATCACTTAGCTAAAGATTAATAGATTTTTTTAAAATTCATAAGGTGGCTGCTTGCAGTTATTGATGCCAAATTTGAAGTAGGATCAATTCAGATGTCTGTAGATTTTTCTCTCCAGACAAAATCAGCCATGTTAATGCAAGCATAAAAAGCACTGGCCATTGGACTAAGCGGTTAGTTTTTCCCTGCTATGAAAATAACAAGAAAAGGCAGCAAATATTTCAACCAAATCTCTTGTAACTAAACTAATAAGCAGTTGCAGACTTAAACACTCACCTATGTGCAATGTATATAAAGTATATAATACAACTTACAAGATGTACTTGACTACATGATATTTTATAGAATAGTATTAAGAATAAAATATAAGAACTTGTTAAGAAGGGACTATAAGCCAAGGAGATGATTAAAAACCAGCAAAACACAGTAGATTTCTAACCATCTGTAAAATTCATGATTAGTTTGTAATCCTCTAACCTCAGTGGCTTAACTTCACTTTTTCATGTAATATAAGACCAATAATAAATATAATCAGTAACACATATTAATGAGTATAAAAGGCATTTAGAATATACCTTTCATGGCAAGTAATAAAATATTTAACATAGATTTCACTATATAATAATGGAAACTCTTCAGTTTATTAAGGAGATCACATTTCTATTAGTTATTTATCTCATTACTGCAGCAAAATAACTGACACAAACAACATAAGGAAAGACAGTGTTTATTTGGACTCACAGTCTAAGGGTGTAATGACCATGGTGGGGAAGTTGTAGTGGAAGAGCTAAAACAGATGATGATACAGCATCTGTAGTCAGAAAGCAGAAAGCAAGATAGATGCTTCTGCTCAGCTCTCTTTTTCATTTGTGTTCAGTTCAGAATCTCAGCCCTTGAAATACTTTGCCCACAGTTAAGATGGGTCTTTCCACTTCAATCAACCAAATCTGTACAATCCCTTATAGGCATATTCAGAAGCTAATCTAATTTATAGTTAATTCCTCATGGCTTGCCCAGAGGTTTGACTCCTAGGTAATTCCACATCCATGAAGATAACAAGTATTAACTGCCATAACATTATTTATGGAACTTCCAGCTATACTAAAAACTAAGTTGTATTCCTATATCAAAAATGGCTTGGTGAATCACAGAACTTTCTTTTCTTTATTCTTTTTGCAAAACTCACAATCTTTTCTTTGAGGTAAATTTGCTTCTAGCATTAGTCTTAAGTTAATAATGCAGTGTTAGATTGATTTGTAATGAGATTCCTATTGCAGAAACAGCAGCTAGATTACAGTTAATCTCATCCACAGATGTACATATTGTGTTTCCTATTTATTACCTGCAGTAATGTGACTTCCACTAATAAAGAACTTAAAACATCATAAAGGACTGTATAGAGTTGGGGAAGGTAGAAGCATCAGGAAGTTGTATGCTAGTCACAGTTGAGGCCCTGACTCCTGACTGTCTCCTATTCTCACACCAGTATCTATCAACGTGAAAGATGTATAAAACACAGGGTGAAAAACATTCTGTAAAAAGTATTTCATAAAATTGAATGACCTTATTGAAAAATATATTTTCCCCAACCAAAAAAAAGTAAGTTTGGTAAAATAGCTTAGAAAAAGGCATTTAAGCCGGGCAGTGGTGGCACACGCCTTTAATCCCAGCAATTGGGAGGCAGAGGCAGGCAGATTTCTGAGTTCGAGGGCAGCCTGGTCTACAGAGTGAGTTCCAGGACAGCCAGGGCTACACAGGGAAACCCTGTCTCAAAAAACAAACAAACAAACAAACAAAAAAAGAAAAAAAAGAAAAAAGAAAAAGGCATTTAGTTTCTTGGCATTCCCTGTAGTCTTTTATCCTGTGGAACAGTCAATAAAGACATATTCATGAGATTCTTAATGAAGTTTCTTAATGAAGACAGAAGTCATTGCAGATATTGCCACTCAATACTTGGTTCAGAGAGCAATGTGATTTGCTTTATATTAACCTCCCTAAAGTGATCTCTTACATATTTACCACTATTGGTCTATTTCTCTAGCTCCTGGGTGTTAAAATAACAATATTGAGACTATCATATGCAATTTAGATTGTACAACTCTCATAGTCCTTTTAGCTAAAGGTTTCACATCATTTGTGAAGAAGTACATGAAGAGTATAACCAAAGGAAAAAACAATTTCAAAACTAAAAAAGCTAAACCATATTGAAAAAAACCCACTTTTAATTTCTGCCATTTTTAAAATTCAGCAAATGAAACATAAAATTATAGTTTTGCATGGAGCTATGCAAGATTTATGATTGGTTTGAAAAATATTCTCAAAATGAGATTAGGAAGAACTAAAAACATCTGCATATGTGTTGCCACTCTATAGAAGTTAAGAAACTGAAACAACCCATGTCTATCACCTGATGTGAACAAAGAAAATTTGGTATGTATATTAAATGAAAAACTACTCACCCACAAAAATGGAAGATACTTCCCTATTTGTGAGATCTTAGGTAGAACTGGAAATAACTAAATTCACTAACCATAAATGTAGTGGCATGTCTCATAGGATCTTAGTACATGCAAAGTATAAAAACTTATTGCAGAAAGGATAATATAGTGAGGATGGGGAATAGAGAAAGACTGCTCATTAGGAATTAAGCTGCAGCCAGATATTAGTAAAAATTCAGGTGAACTACTGCACAGCAGGATGAGTAAAGATTAAATGATAAAGTACTGCTAATTCAAAGTTAGCAGAAAGGATTTTTAATATCTTCACTGTAAAGAATGCATGTTTGAAGAGTTTAATATTCTTAATATAACTAAAATAGTGTTCATATGTATCAAAGGGGCTAGACATGCTCTTTCCAGCCTATGATCCCAGACTTGGTCAGTTGAGACAGAAAAAAGCAAGTCCAAAACCATCCAAAGCTAGAGAGTAAGTTCAAAGCCAACCTGAGAAACATAGAAAGAGTTTCTCTCAAATTAAAAACATAAACACTGTACTAGCGATGTAGTTAGGTATAGACTGCTTGTACAGCATGTGATTGTCTCTCAGTTCAATAGCCAGTACCACACTACCTCCAAGGGAAAAAAATGGTTTTCCCTTAATTGGAATCTTTTTCTAGAATAAAAAGGAAATAAATAGAAAAACTAAAAATATAAGTATAAAAGTAGAATTACAAATGACAACAAAACACCATAGAAATTATCATCTATATGTAATGTCATCCAGAAATTTTCACTAAGTGAAATATGAAGAGAAATCTGTAGTTGACTATGAAACCAATTGGAGTGCAAGTAGAGGAGTTCTAGTGCTTCTTGGTTGGACTTTATGTTTTAAAAAAGTCAAAAGACATGACCATGACAAATTAATTACTTAAGTATGTAGAAGTTAAACTCTATCAATATAATTCAACCCAGAACAAACCATATGTCGAATACCTACCTTAATCTAGTAATTACTTTTACTTCATTAGATATTTTAATTTATTGTACTACTGAAGCAATGATTACTCACAATAGACATGAATGTTGAAACCAAAACAAGAAAATCAGTGGGAAAACATAATTCAATAATATTTCTATAAGATCTTTAAATGTCCATTTAAAAATTAAAAGTTAAACATTTCAATTAAGAAACAGCATGATTTTTATAGTCATAGTATAATTAACAAAAGATAGAACTCCAGTTATTAAGTAGCAACAAGTCTTATCAAAATATGTATTGGAAGATTCCAGTAGTCTCAGAAAACAAAAACATAGACAGCAACAATAAAAATAAAACATGCTTAAAACATTTCCAAAAAAAGAGAAAGTAAAAATGAAATGTACTTTAGAGGGAAAAGTTTCTTTTACTTTAGCTCCCATGAGCACTTTCATAAGCCTGTATACCTGTGTCCTGTGCCCTTTAGCCCATGACAGCTGCTCTGAGGTAGCAGCATAAACTTGGAGATCCTATGTTATTGTCTGTGTTGATCACTTCTTGAGAGGCTAGTTTTCTTTTATATTGTGCTTTGGAAGAGGGAAGATGGAGCTTTTTCACTACCACTTGAGGACAGTTGTTTTGTTTCTACAGATACACATGCATTTGTTTGCTTTTTAGAACACAGATTGAAAACATGATTAAAGAAGTACATTTTTTTTTCATTTCTAAAATTTTAGGCTACCCTGAAATTTATTTTAGGCAAGATGTGTTATTAGCAAACCTATATCTACTGCCTAAACACAAACAGTGCATACTTCAATGGCTCCTGTGGTCCTATGTAAAAGTGCAAATAAAATATTAACCTGCAAGAAACAATTACACACGCCTCAGAGATTTTTTTTGAAAGGCTACTTTTCTACAAACAGACAAGCTCTTGCTTGTTGTTATTTGTTATTTTTAACATGTAATAGCAGAAGTGTAACATTTTTAGGATAAGATCATTACCTTCATTTTCTGTTTTAAATATTCTGCAAGCATTTCAAATAATAAAACAATTTTCCAACTGTTTCCTCTATGTTCCTTTCTTCATATAAAGTTAGCATATACTTTAAATGTGCTCCATGTATTTTGCAGGCATTAAAATGAGGTAATGGGTATCCTTGATATCTTGTGAACAACTCACTAAAATCCTACTCTACAGCCCCACTTCTGAGGAACACATTACATTTATGCAGTTGTTAAGTGAAAGTGGAAAAACATGGAGACTTGAAAGGAGTTTTGATTTTAGCATGATCTAGTAAGAATATTGAGGGTGCTGGACAGTTCTTTAGTGTGAAACTTTTGGCATCCCATTTTTCCCCCAGTTAAATGGCAGAGATGAGAACCCCAGGGCCCAAATAACACTCTATCAAGATTTGAAAACTGAAGAAAATGGACTTTTCTTCTTAAGGACAATAGACTGAAGGTGTGTGCTAAATAATTTTTATCAGGTGTACACAACTATAAGAAATTACAAAATGCCACTGAGGGTTATTTTTACACGTTGCAGTAAGTGAAGACTACTTAAAAGGCATCTTCTCTGAGCTTTCAGAAATAAGATTAAATCTAGTATACGAGTATAGAAGCAGGAAGAACATTCCAGCACAGAGCAAAACATGCATACACACACACACACACACACACACACACACACAAACACACACACAAACACAAACACATGCACACACACACTTATTATTCATACATAAATACACACATACATGTAAACTGACTAATTTGCAAGATGCTAACTTTTGATTAAAGTCAAAGTAGGTGAGAAGGCAGAAGTAGAGGAATCTGGAAAGGTTGACCCATCACAGCACCTATCATGCTACAGCCATCCTGTGGGCATCACCCTCCCTCACCTTCACTAAACTCAATCTTTAGCTAACCTTCACCCTAGTTCTGCATTCTTCTCCTCTACTCTACAGGTCTGTAGAACTCTGGACATATTTCTCACCCATTTGTTCTTCTTCCATGCAGTAACTCTGTAGCCTGTGTATGTGAGCTCCATGGGGGAAAAGACTCTCTTAGTTATCAACCTAGTTATCTACAAGATCGGTAGTATACTATCCATCAATATTCAGTTTACATAAGGCTTTAATGTTTCTTTTGTTTAAAGCAATACTAAGAAGTTTATTTTTGTCTGATACTCAATAGCTAGTTGTATCTGTAGATATTTTAGGTGATAAAACAGAACAAAAGAAAATATTGTATATAAATTAATATTTTTCTTACACTCTCTCAGCAAAATCAAAATGACAACATGGTACCAAATATAAATTTCTTGCAGACCATCGAGGTGTGAGTGTGTGTATGTGTGTGTGCTTAGACTTAAGAATATTAAAGAAAGAGTCAACATTAAAAATAGAAAAATTGACTATTAGAAAACCCAGATATATTTCTAGACTTGGAAAAAAAATTATCTTGAAATTCATCACATGTCAAGTAACCCCCCCTTCACCCAATATAGCACAAAAGATGCACTGTGTTTATAAAATAATCTAATCATTGCACATTTTAAGAATGTACATTGTAACCTTCAGCACTGTGCAGCTGTGTTTGTACTAAGATAGTCTTATTCTGGAGAGAATATATCCATTTCAGTTTAACTAGATGGCAAGTTCAGAACTCACTGCCTTGAATGCTGTGTTCCAATGAATAATCTATCTGAGGAAATAGGAGGCAGACAGTGTGGTAATGGTGGATACTGGTATGGACAGTAATCAGAACACTGACCTTAAAGATTTCCTAGATAAGATTCCTGTATAAAGTGCAAATGACAAGTTAATTATTCTTCATAATTGTCACTGCTCTGAAATTTCCTTACCCCTTTGTCTTTATAAGGAAGTTTCGCCTGTTACAGATATACAATTGCATTTCCATTAGAATGTGCATGTGGCTATTTCTTACTTACTTCTTCTTTACAGACTGATGGCAACAAAGAGGAAGTTAGTTAAAATTCCTTATTACCACAATCAATTATCGACCCTTTTCATATTTAGCTTTATTTTTAAAAAGGCATTAAAACTTTTTATCATAGATGGGAAAAGGCGTGGACACATACAAATCCATACAGAAACCCAAGCTTTTCAAGAGCGTCTCTTCCTTGTCTTTGGAACAGGACACTGAAAGCAAACACAGCTGGGCTGGGATAATGTATTTTGCTGGGCAAACACAGATAACCATTAATGTAAATATGTTGTTTCCTGCCCACCTGGTTAGATATAGCAAGCATCCCCATGTTGTCCTCCTAACGCGGCACATGCTCCTAAAACAGCTGCCCTTTTTAACTGGGTGTGAAGAGGGGGGCAGAGGGGGCAGCTGGCTAGGCTCTGTCTCCTGAGTAAAGACTGGCATTTTACAGTCAGCAGAAGGTCATAAGGGGCACTAACTCTTTCTGAAAATATCATAGTAATATCACACATAATAAGGGCTCTACGCTGGCCATGTTTGTGTAGTAACTGTTCATGCTTCATATAATTTGCTAGTTTATCAGTTAAAAGCAGACAAAAGAGGAATACATTCTTCCCTAAAAGGCCCAGTCAGTTTGATTCCGAGGGTAATTCTGTATTCACCCAAGATTTGACTACAGGACACAGAGGCCAGTGGGCAGGAGGGATCAGAGCCCCTTGATGACCGACTAACCCCTTAATTCATGCTCTCCCAGCTGCTCTTTTATATATATATATAAATACAAACAATAGTCCCAGCAGAGGGTTCCTTTCACCAAAAGATGTGAACCATGGGGTTTACAGGAGACTAAAGATACCAGGTGAGGCAGGGCACACACCAATTCCTGACATTTCCTATCTTACTAGGGGGACAACATGCATGACCTGAGACACTGCGGAAGGCAGACTCTCATCCTGCATTCTAGAGCAGATACTGTTCTCTGGGGAGCCCTAACGTCTGGAAGAAGAGTGCAAACAGATTTTCTGGAGCTCCTTTCACAGGAGAATCAGAAAGCAAAATCCTGCTAGGAGCTAGCCAATTTGAGGGCTCTGGGCGGGCTGAGTTCCCAGTGGCTGGCTACAGGTTGCCTGGGAGCAGATTCACAGCTACACGGGGAAGGCGCTCTGGAGCGCTGGAGGGAGATCAGAAGGTTGGAGATGGGTAGACAGAAACACGAGGAACGAAGCAGCAAGGGAAGCCCGAAGCGGATCTATTCAGGTAGTGAAATGCCAGCCATCCCATCCGAGGCGTACCACCCCACAGTGACCCACACAGACCTTGGCGCCGCAACCTGCGCTTCTTGAGGCCGAAGATGCGCACTTTGGAGAAGATATCCACCAGGTTGCCATTGCAAAGCCCGCGGTTCTTGCTGGGGCTGCTCCGCCTCCTGCTGGCAGAGGGCCGGTCCCAGTGCTGCTCCCGCGCCTGCCGCTTCTGACGGATCAAGCCGCTGGCGATGGCCGCGGCCATGGTGGCCCAGGGAATGGGTCCCCGGGAGGGAGGGAGAGAGGAAAGGGGAGCTGGGGCACTGGAGAGGAAAGGGGCGGCGCAGACAGCTGCTCGCCTTCAGGGAAGCAAAGGGAGGGGCTGTCTGGAGGGGCTGGGGACAGAGGTGAGGGTGGTCAGTCCCTACTAGGACCCATCGCCCAGTCTGCTGAGCTCGGACCAGGCAAGTAGATGCTCCCGGGACACAGCAGAGCCAGTACGGGGAACTGGAGGTCGCAGCTGCTTCCGAGTCCAGAGGGCTGTGGCTGACGGTCACCTCTTATCCTGGAGCCCTCTCGGGGTCGTCAACACCACCAGCTCAGCTTTCTTGTCCTGTCCGCCTCCCGTGTGAAAGGTTGGCAGATCTGTGGGCTTCCTTCCTGGGCACAGGATGGAGGGGCGGAGGACAGGTCGCGACAGTATATCAGCGCATTTGTGGGTCCCTGGGCGCGATGGGCAGGTCTCAGTGCCCTGCTCAAGCTGCCCTCGGGCAGGTGCGGCCACAGCGGTCCGCTCTTGGCTTCTGCCTGTGATTGTCAAGTGCTTTGGAAATCAGCATCTGGAGAGAGCAATCTTCTCCCCTGAGCTCTCTAATCAAAGCGCTCCATTCCCACCCCACTATCCCCTCCCAACTATGTGGTACCCATCCG
>NW_022196915.1:109059523-109062500 GCF_008632895.1 Mastomys coucha
ACACACACAAATAAAAAGTATATGCAGTTATGTTTTAAAATAATAGTAAAAAGAGAAAGGTAAAATGAATTGCATGGGGTGGAACGCTAGCCTAAGGAGGTAAAATTGAAGGAATATCGGTGCGCTTTGGCTCAAATGAAACTCGAATGTTTCCAAGGCTGTCACAGCTTAGGGTTCTAGAGTCCACAGAAAACTCTCAGCAGCAGTTGAAGGGTGAGATGGTTTCTGCTCTCTGATTAATCCCTCTAGCACCAAAAAGCATCCCCACACCATGGAGGAGGAAGGAGGAGAGTTAGCCCTGGGGAGGGAGGTGCCTCCACTTCTCACCTAGTCATCCAAACTTGTTGGGCTCTCTTCTGCTGCTCAAGAAGGGTAGGTTTATCATACTGAACCATCAATACTCAGCAAAAGAAAGGAGCAGAAGAGAGGACATAGATAATCTTTTCTAATATAGAATGGAGGAAACAGCTTCCAGCTCTATTTCCCAAAGGGTGGAAGAGGAGCAGCCAGGGGCTGCACAGGTTCTACACAGAGAGCTGAATTAGGATAAGAGCCTGGGAGAATACTGAGGAAGCTTTAGCACAAAGATTAGCACAGTGTAGAAGAAGGGTGTCTGTCGCAGCAGTCAGGGTTAGCAAAAAGCAGTCAGACTAAGGGCATGTCACCAAGAGCTCTGCTTTTCTTTGGTTTGCCTAGATGGAAAAACACTATCAGAGAGCAAAGCCACTTGAGCTAGATCTGAAATTCAAATATAATATTTTATGTCTCTTCCCTTCAGTGTTATGCCTGTGACCTAAGAGTGTTCTCTCTCAGATGATTAAACATGTGAAGGGACAAGAAAGGGAACACAGCTGGGAATAGGAAAACTGAGGAAAAGCTCTTCATGCTTTGGATGAACAGTTAGTGATTGTAGTTGATTCAAACACTAGATGCACCACTACCACCACCCTGCCCAATTTTGCTTATCATTCCAGGAAGACAAGGAGAAAGAAATGCAAAAGCCAAACTTCTCACCATCCAATATGGACACAGACAAAGAATGCTTTGGCAGTCATTGGCAGGGTTTTACAAATCTTCTCCCAACACTACATGAGAACTGGAAAGAAGGATAAGGAAGACAGGAAGATTCTGAAGCAGAGTTGAACAAAAATTTACTATTTCTTTGTTTTGGGAAATAGTCAAAAAGTATTACAAAGATACTACTAGGCAAATGAGGGAAGTGTAGCCTAGGATTTATTCTATGGAAGCTGGACTTCTGCCCCCTACAACTCATCATCAATATCCTGCCCTTGTAAGGAGTTTTTTTTTCTTCCACTGCTCTTCTTTTAGATCTCCTTTCTTACTAGAGATGTGGAGAACATCTGCTGAAATGGTAGTGTGTAGATTTGGATCCAGGGCAGGTAATATTAGGTTTAGGATAATATCATTTTTAATATTAAGAGGTATGCCCTGTAAGGTTATTCCCATCACTTGGCTGTTACATGTACAAACACCACAATTACTAAGAGGAATATTTTAGAGTTACCTTGTCAAAATTATGTACTGCTTTGTTACCCATGAGTTTGAAGAGAAAACTGAGAAAAGGGGAGAACCAATATATTTTGAATATGTATCTGTGAAGCAGTGTCATGGCTCACAAAGAAAGAAGGTGGTTTACAGAGAGATGAGCAACCCTAATAAAACACAGATAAAAGTATGTCTGTTCTTTTGCTAAATCACAGGGGTAAAGAACCCTAATGAGAGCCATTACTGCAAAGAAGCCAGTTGGATATTTGAAAAGTTCTAGTTTGGAATTTCTGAATGATTAAATCAAACAGATTTACCTAAAGATTTTGTAGTGTTTTTTTTTTTTTAAAGAGAGTAAGATGAAATTAAATTGACTACAACTCCACCAGCCAACACATCATGATATTAACTTGAATAGGCTTGAGCTCCTTGCCATTGCAGCTGTGTTCACGGGTTTTTTTTTTTCGCGTTTAAGTCATATTTTCCAATCTTTGACTGTAGGGAAGTCAGCTTTGAGCTTCATATGTCACCCCCTCTCCATTATTTATTGCACCTCAAGTTCCCGCTTGTTTGAGGTTCAGCACCGCGGACAGTGACCCTGGCCAATCACCCTTCCTTGAAGAAGCCCACAAGGTAGAGAAGTATAAAGGTCTCCTAGAATATATCTTCCTGTAAAGGCAGGGTTTCGCCTCCTCTTTTTCTTAAGATGGAAAGGAAATTAACCATCACTGCTTCAACTGACTGTAATAACACACCTCGAGGCAGAAGCTTTTCAACTATTTGATACCAGAGAAGCATCCTACCCAATCGATCTTTCTATTAGGACCCCTGATGAAGTGCATAGAAAGACTCTCGGGATCTATTCAGAGAGCGAAATTTCTCAAATCTCTAGAGGTCTCAATCTATTCGATGTATTTCAGGAGAACATGAAGAAAGGAGCTGTATTGGGCAATCGAGGTCTTTTAGCTTAATCCTCGCATTTTCCTATTCCTTCTCTCGAAGGCTACTAGGCTGTTTACAAATAGAGATAACTGAAAGAAAACGCAAGAGAGCCATCTGCTGTCTTAAGCTGTGATAAAAAAGGCTGCGTGGAGCTGGAGAGAAACCAGGAGAGTGCAGAGGAAACCAAACATAAGGAGGATACTGACAAGGCTTCTTCTTGCCTTAGAATCTCTTCAGGCTTATTAATTTCATCTTTGACTTTAAATAAAACAAAGAGAAAGATAGGAGGGAGAGAGGAGAGGAGAGAAGAGGAGAGGAGAAGAGAAGAGAAGAGAAGAGAAGAGAAGAGAAGAGAAGAGAAGAGAAGAGAAGAGAAGAGAAGAGAAGAGAGGAGAGAGACTATTTAGGAAGAGGGTTTTTATCTGATTAAGCCCTTAGGAGTGTGAACTCCAATTAAGTGCTCTTGGTTCTTGGTTTCTGGTTTTTTTCTTTTCTTCTTTCCTTCCTTTTTAATTTTTTTTTTTTTTTT
>NW_022196915.1:109062510-109120443 GCF_008632895.1 Mastomys coucha
GAGTCTGGAACTTCTTAAGGTGATCTCCAAAGTCATTTTAGTTTTTCTGCTTCAAGCTTTGCATCTTTTAAACAGAGATAGCAGAATCTGTTCTGTTCTAACCAAAGTGCAGACTCTATGCCAGCATCTTAGAGTATACAACAAATGTCAGCTATGTAGTGTCATCCCCTAGACTATGTACTCATATCTTACACATTATTTTCCAGTTTCAATGCTTTAATATCACAGCATATATTCTCAGGTACATTTTTCTCTTTCTGTTTATAGACATGAATTTATCCCTGTATTTCCATGCCTCCAAACTGCTGATCCAAATATCATCCTGTCCCTTAGATGTTATAGAATCTATGAGCAGTAAATAGTCCTAGCATGTAAAGTGACATATAAATACCACTCTGAGGTAGACAGACACTTCTAAGGAAGACAAAGAATTATTCCAACATTTGCTATACTTAAAGGTTTCTAGAAGATACATAGTTCCCATGGGCTTATTAGTCTAGATTTGTTGTTATTCTCTCTAACTGCTGGATCCTCATACTCACCCTTGCAATAGAAAGTCTTGGCTAACATCAGAACCCAAGTGAGGGAAATCTACTGTATAGATTCTTCAGCATTTTGTTTACACTCTCTCAACACAGTTTTGTCCCCATGATTTTCAGTACCCATAAGGTTATTGTGAGACTTCAATGGTGACATCAAACACTGTTGTGCCTATCACACAACTGGGATTTAATAAATAGTAGCTATTGGTGATCATTTAACTTGTCACATTTATTCAGTTGATCCAGTTCTGATCAGAGTTGGTACAGTAATAAGTGAGTCAACAGGGTTTTAAATGATAAAGAGAAACAAAGGGAGACCTAGGCTCTGCCCTTGGAACCTTAGTCTGGCTTATGTCTCAACATAAAAAGAAAACATAAAAACAAAAGAAAAAAAACAAACAAAAATTTTCTATTTACCCTATCATGATAAAAATGTAACAATGTATGCCTTTGAAAATACATCCACAATTTAGATATTACAGGTAATTACCATTAACTGAAGAGCAAGCAATCTAGCTATCTCTACAAAGATGTACAATTGGTATCTCATTAACATGGCCAGCACTGAACTACTGTTTGTCTTCTTAAACTTTGTCTTTATTTAATCTTTCCCATCTCTAGAAAAGTAACTCCTTTCTTTTTCTTCTGTCCTAAATATTTGGAATCATACTAGTAAACCCCATATATACTGGTACAGGAACTACTCAGTTTATTTTTAAAATATACATACAATATAGTCACAATCATCATCCTTCAACTCATTCAACCACTCCACCATCTGGACTACTGAAGTAGTAACCTAATGGGTCACTTGAGGTTCAGTTTTGTTTGTTTGTTTTCATACCTCAACACCTTAGCCAGATCACTGGAGGCAAGATTTAGATTATATCACAACCTTGTTCAAAATTCTGGCTTATGTTTTACCTATGCCTTCTTGCCTAATGAATTTGTAGAGTGCCCACAGTTTAAAAAATCTCTATGGAGTCTTTTGTTTATTTAGTTTATTTCCCCCTTTTAAATATAAGCTTGGAAGAACACAGATTCTCTCTCTCTACATATTATCACATTCATACCCAGTTATCACTTAACAAGCAATTTCTTATTGAAGATTAAGAAGTTGAACATGTAAGTAGACAGTTAATACCAAATGCGATGAACAGAAAATAAGAATAAATGTTCATGTGGTAAAGTATTTGAGACATATACAACTTCGTTGGATTATGTACAACCTCATCACCATATATGCAATATACAGAGCATAGTTGAAGGCTTATGTTCAATCAATCAGGAAATGCATGTTGAGTTCTGAATGTCAGAAGGGCTCTCTGGGGAATATATGACTGATTACTCTTGAATTACAAAAGCCTTTTACTGATTTTGATAATTCAGCCATTATTATTTCCCTGCTTTCAGGCTGCACATTGGTTGGTAAATATGTCTGTGCCTTTGAATATGTTGCTACATACAGCTCATCATAGAAATTTTAACCAAATGAACTTTTAAAACCAATCTATAGATATGAATTTAAATGCATCTTAAAGAAGGAGTGTATAAACACGAGAACAGCCTTGTCAATAGTGACTGCATTATTTATGGAATTTTCACAAGTCCATTGGAGTTTTATGGTGTTTTAGGTATTATGCAAAGGTGACTTCAATTTCAAGCAAGTAAGTTTTTTCAAGGAGTATTTCTGGAACAACTTTTCTTTTAAGGCAGATCTTGGGGGGGGATGATTTTAAAAATGTGCTTTCTCAGAATTGGAGGAAAAAAGATGGCAGAGAAAAACATAGACCCTAGCAGCAAAGGAGTACTTTGTTGCTAAGTAGGATTGGTACTCTGCCCCAACAGTCCAGCCTGTAGCATGGAACCCCTACTGCTGAAGCCTAAAAGCCCCACTCCTGGAGGAAAGTCTAGAGTCTCAGCATTGCCTGAGGGCTGCAAGCATGATAACCATGCTAGGTGATCCTGTGGGGCTGTCAGCGCTGAGGGTAGGAAGGTGTAGAGCACTTGAGGATACTGGTCCCAACACCCTTACTCTAGGCAACAGCAGGATATTGGAGAAGTATCTCAGCTATAGTCCAGTATTTACCAGAGATTTTAGACTAGACCAATGACTTGTAATAAATATTTACATGTAAAGCATTTGGTGTGTGTGTGTGTGTGTGTTTGTGTGTGTGTGTGTCTGTGTGTGTGTGTGTGTGTGTGTGTGTGTGTATGTTCTGTGTGACCCAGGGTATTTGCAATGCCAGTTTAATAAATGAATAAATGATAGAGAGGTGGGAAAGATGGTGGAAAGGACCAGTGCTTGAGCACCAGAGAGATGCTGAACTAGAAATATAACTGCAGGTTTGGAAGCACAGTGGATGAAGGAGCATGTTTTTGCTGGGTAGGGCCAGCAGGGTGATGTGCTGCAACCTAGACCTCTTGCAGGCTCTGTTACCAACATGATCACCCTAACTCTGAGCAACAACAAAATATCTGTGATGAAGAATAGTTCATTTTCTGAATTAAACCTCTTTACCTTTCTGTTTTTTTCTCCTGTCCTTTCTCTTATTTTTATCTTATTCCATCCTTTTCTTTATGGAATCATAACTGTTTTAAATATAAACATACACAGAAACACATACCAAAAGCACAGGATATGTCAGGCAGCTGTGATTAAAATGAACTATTTTGTACTTTAATTACACTTGTCTTGGGTAATTTTTCCTTTTTCTTTTTTTAAATTTTTATTGGTTATTTTGTTAATTTAAATTTCAAATATTATGCCCCTTCCCAGCTTCTCTTCCAGAAACTCCCTATCCCCTCCTTCCTCCCCTTGCCTCTATGAGGGTGTTCCCCAACCTGCCCACCCACTCCTACCTCAGCAACCTAGCATTCTCCTATCCTGGGTCCTCAAGTTTCCACAGAAACAAGGGGCTCCCCTCCCAATGATGCCAGATAAGGCAATCTTCTGCTATATATCTAGCTGACGCCATGGGTAACCTCTGTATACTCTTTGGTTGATGGTTTAGTCCCTGGGAGCTTTGGAGGGGGGTTCTGGTTGGTTGATATTGTTGTTCTTCCTATGAGGTTGCAAACCCTTTCAGCTCTTACAGTCCTTGCCCTAACTTGCTCATTGCGGTCTCCACACTCAGTCCAACATTTGGCTGTGTACATCTGCTTCTGTATTGGTCTGGCTCTGGCAGAGCCTCTCAGGGGGCAGCTATATCAGACTATTGTCAGTAAGCACTTCTTGGCATCACCAATAGTGTCTGGGTTAGGTGTCAGCAGATGGGATGTATCCCTAGATGGAGCAGTCTCTGGATGGCCTTTCCTTCAACAAATGGAGCTGGTTCAACTGGCAGTCAGCATGTAGAAGAATGCAAATTGGCCCATTCTTATCTCTTTATACAAAGCTCAAGTCCAAGTTTTTTTATGTTGGGGTTAGGGTTAGGGTTAGGGTTAGGGTTAGGGTTAGGGTTAGGGTTAGGGTTAGACCAACACATAAAAGTAAATATGATGAATCTAATAGGAGAGAAAATGGAAAAGAACCTTGGACATTTTGACACAGAGAAAAATTTCCTGAACAGAACATCAATGGCTTATGCTCTAAGATCAAGAATTGACAAGTGGGACCTCATAAAATTGAAAAGCTTCTGTAAGGTGAAGGACACTGTCAATAGGACAAAACGGGAAGGCACAGATTGGGAAAATATCTTTACCAACCCTACATCTGATAGAGGGTTAATATTCAAAATATACAAAGAACTTAAGAAGTTAGACTCCAGAGAACCAAATAACCCTATTTAAAATGGGGTACAGAGCTAAACAGAGAATTCTCAACTGAGGAGTCTCAAATGATTGAGAAGCACTTAAAGAAATGTTCAACATCCTTAGTCATCAGGGAAATGCAAGTCAAAACAACCCTGAGCTTCCACCTCACACCAGTCAGAATGGCTAAGATTAAACCTCTTTGAAAGACCTCCATGGTTGTTATTGCTGACAGAGGCCATATTGATATTCCTGGTCCATGCTGCAGCCTGAGGCCATGTTGTTGTCCATAATCTGTGCTGCTGCATTAAGCCATGTTGATGGCCACTGTTGTTGCTGGAGCCATGTAGATGTCCATAGTTTGTGCTCCATCTGGAGACCATGCTAATATCCAAGATCAGAGCTAAATAGAGAGGCCATGTTAGTGATAGTCATCTGTGTTGCCACCTAGGAACCTTCTTTTGCAGTGGTATCAATAACTTCAGATTCATAATTGCACAGTGAGAGACACTGAGGAATTCTGAGACAGCCTTCCCATATATTCCCCAAAAGATAGGAAGTTACTGAAGCATCTTGAAAATTATGACAAAGATGCTGAAGTGTAGCTCCTCAGAGTTTATGGCTTATGGCAAAGGTAAAGTGGGGTGGGGAATGACTCAATTATCTTTAAGGGGCTGGCTGCTGAGAGTATGAGCATGCTTCAATGTGTATAAGAGCAACACAAATTAGCCTAGGCATATTTCATTTCATTTCTTTCCTTTTCTTTCTTTTCATTTCCTTGCCTTCCTTCGCTCCATCTCCCCCACACCCTTCTCTCTTTTCTTTCTTTCTTCCTTCCTTCCTTCCTTCCTTCCTTCCTTCCTTTCTTTCTTTCTTTTTATTTTGTGGGGAGAGGCGGTGGCACAAATGTAGGATGGATCTGGGAGGAATAGGAAGCAAGTGTAATCTGGAGGTGTTATATAAAATTTCAAATTAATCAATATGGATATTGTGTAGGGGAAAAGGTATTTCTAAAAGGACAGGAGTATCTTATGGTAAAAACAGAGAAACCCAAATAATACAAACCATTAACTTTAAGATTTATCACTATTTTGTATACCAAGAAGAGGAATAAGCATGTTATTAAGCCACATTATCCTAAAAATTTATAATACATGTGCTAATTACATGAGTGTTTATATATAAAAAATTTAAGCTAAGGGTCAATAAAATATGGGATAATGGCATTAGAGAAGCCATAAATGGTTGTCATACCCTTGTTAGTCCTTTTACACTGTGTATTTTGCTTAGATTTTGTAAAGCTTTCAGTAAAAAATATTTTCAGTCCTTTACTTTTTTGTGGCCATTATTTTAACTTATCTCCTCATGGTTCAGAATTGAGAGAGACTCATAGATTATGAGTTAGTAAATATCCCACAAATACTTCCAGAGTCTATATTTGGTCTACTTTATACTGTGAATGACTCTCCAATCTATAGCATGATTGACTTTGTTTTTTATCACTTTTCACATTCTTAAGAATTTTCTAAATTGTGAGCAAAATAAGATACACAATTGTTTTTCATTAACAAATTAATGTCAACTAATTCAGGGTGAGGTTGTCACATTTTCCCATGACAGAATTATTGCTCTTTATTTTAGATTCACAGAATAAAATACAGAACCCCTCAAGTATATTTTAGTTTTAAAAATTAACTATGATGCAGTTGCATTTATAGTAACTAAATAGGCACATTCATAGTAATTAAGTGTTCTAGATCAACATTGTCTATGTTGCATTTATTATAAATCAGTAAAATTGAACCAATCATTTTCATAAACATACACGTGCACACACTAAGGCATACTAGTTAACTTCTGATACTTTCACGATAATTATAAAGCATTTGTGACTGTTTCAGGAAAATATTCCTCAATCTTTCTGTTCCATATTAATGAGTATGTTTCCATATCACCTCAAGGATGGAAGCATTATTTTTAAAACTGGAATAACATAAGCAACTCAAAAACTTTCAGCTGAAAAACTCAAATAGCTTCTTTTAAAGAAGGTAATTATATGATTACACATTTCTCAGAATAAAAAAGGAAGTATCAAAAAGTATATTAATTCAATAGTCAACAGGAAAATGTAAATGAGAAATACAAAAATACATGATCTCAGCATGGCCAGAAAAAAATACTATCAAAACAGCAAATAATAATCAGTGCTGGTAGTAGTGTTGAAAAATGGCACTTTTGCTGGGCAGCAGTGGCGCACATCTTTAATCCCAGCACTTGAGAGGCAGAAGCAAGGGGATTTCTGAGTTTGAGGCCATCCTGGTCTACTGAATGAATTCCAGGACAGCCAGGGCTAAACAGAGAAACCTTGTCTTGAAAAATAAACAAACAAACAAACAACCCCCCCAAAAAAACCACCACCACCACCACCAACAACAACAACAACAAAAAAAAAAAACAACCATTTTAAAGAATATTAGATAAGCTACTAAACGTAAGATACCAGTTTTCAACTAATTAACTAATATTGGATATTTATATCCTTGTGACAAAGTACTAAGTCACATTTTTCCCATGACATAATTATTGCTCTTTATTTTAGAGCATGTCATCTAGCTACCCAAAATACCTTGCTTATACACAAGTGAAATTAAATAAACACATCAAAGAGATATCTGCACTCTCATGTTTATTGGGCACTATTCATAATAATCACTAAATATGGAAAACATACATTAAAAAGTCTCATAGGCACTTTTATCAAGAGATGAATAGGTAAGTCACACATATATGGGCATACAACATAGGATATTCATTTGTCATAAAAATGAATTACTGTCATTTGTGGCATGGTGGATGGAACTGGAAGACAGTTTGCTAAATGAATTAAGTCAGACAGACACAGAGAGAAATAATGCACGCTCTCAATCATCTTTGGAAATTAAAATCATAGACCTTAAAGAAGATAGAGTAATTATAACCTCCAGCAGTCTATTTTTGTGAGCTCCAAACACAGAGATATCACAAGTGAAAAAAGGAGAGAGGGATATTGATTACCCTGACTAAATCATCACATACTTTCCACATGTATTGTATAATCACGTTGTACCTCATTAGTGTGGATGGCTGTGAGCCTCTATTTCTGTATTAGTCTGGTACTGTCAGAGTCTCTCAGGAGACAGCTATATCAAGCTCCTGTCAGCCAGCACTTGCTGGCATCCACAATAGTGTCAGGATTTGATGATAGTATCCACATTTTGATCTTCCTTCTTCTTGAGATTTTGGGGTTTGTGGATTGTACTTTGTGTATTCTGATCTTCTGGGCTAATATCCACTTAACAGAGAGTACATACCATGTGTGTTCTTTTGTGACTGGGTTACCTCACTCAGGATGATATTCTCCAGATCCATCCCTTTCCCTAAGAATTTAATAAATTTGTTGTTTTTAATAGCTGATTAGTACTCCATTGTATAAATCTATCACATTTTCTGAATCCATTCCTCTGTTGAGGGACATCTGGGTTATTTCCAGTTTCTGGCTATTATAAATAAGGCTGCTATGAACATAACTTGTTTTTGACATAACTTAATAACAAAGGATTTGCAGTTGAGGTAAAAAGTCACTACGTGAAAGATCACACACTTTAAGTATATGATCTGGAAGTCCATGAGGGATTAGTGCAGTATACAATCACTAAAATCTCTGTTACTCAAAGACCTTTTCCTTCAATCCTTCCCCCATCTCTTCCATAAAGGTTCCAGAGCCTGTCCACTGTTTTGCTGTGGGCATCTGCATATATGTCAGTCAGTTGCTAGGTAGAGCCTCTCAGAGGACAGTTATGTTAGGCTCTGCTCTGTAAGCATAACAGAGGATCTAAGGTCCTGAAGGAGTTGGGAACAAGGTCTTAGGGGAATGGGGTGGATATCCAGGAGGTCCCACCTTCTCAGAGAGGAAGGAGAGGGGTTATAGAGGAGGGACTCTGTAAGGGGGACTGTGAGGGGGTAATTTTTGGGATGTGAATAAATACATTTTTAAAAAATCCCCCAAATGATATTTTTCCTGCTCTAAACTAAATCCTTTCCTTAGTGTACAGGGCTTCAGGAAATCTAACTAAATACCAGAAATCTCAGGTCTCTGGAAAAGTTGCTATTAATCTGCCTCGATCTTGTGAGCTTCTTCTGATATGTATGAAATAGCTTCCAAAGTACATATACTCAGGAAATGTTAAAATCATAAACTGATTGATGCTTTGTTCCTAATCCTAGTTGTTACCTTGTTTCAAGCACTGAAACAAGAATACATCTTTATATCCCTCCTCCATGTCTTTATAAAACATTTTATTTCATTTTTTATTTTTAAGAAAATATGTAAATTATGTATTTTTGTTTGGGAGCATGAGCACATGAATCAGTTGCCCATGGGGAACAGAAGAGTGGGTCTGATTGCCTGGAGCAGGAGTTCCAAGTGCTTTTGAGCTGTCCAACATAGGTGATAGGAACCAAAGGACAGTATGTTTTCTTTACCATAGAGCTTCTTTCCTTTTAGTAGTCTAAGTTTCCCATAGAATCTGTAAAGAACTCATACAATCTTGGCTGCTTAAAAAGTAACATGGTTATTTTCTTTCAGTCCTGAGATGGTGTCAAAATTGTCATTTCAGTTTCACTGGGCTAAAACAAAATATTAGCTTTGACTTCTGAAAAAACCCAAGGGGAGATAGAGCTGTTCTTGCTTTCTGGACACCCATTTTAATATCATCATTATTCTGTGTCTCATGGACCATTCTGTGTGTTAAACCAACTTTTTGATTTTGGGTCACATCTCCTACTATTGACTTTGATCGTACTGTCTCTTTTATTATACAAACATTAATGGTTTCATTTGGCTCCTCTGCTCAATCCAGGATCCCCATCTTAAGACATTTAAAACAGATAAAAACATTATGTCTACAGTTACTTTTACCATACAGTTACTATATGTTTCAGGGAAGTGAGTGTGTACAAATTTGAGAGGCTGTTCTCCAGTCTACCATAGCTACGCTTTACCAGTCATATGTGAAAATATGACTCCTTAGCACCATACTCACTCACTACTATGAAGAGCTTCAGAGTGCCTTTTTTGCTTTTTAAAGTAGAAATCCTGATTCTTATCTACTTTGTTATCTGCTGTTCATTTGATTGAATCTCTGATTGAATCTCTAACTACCATTTACCCTGTCTTTCTAAGTATTCTATTCCTTGCCCAGAATATCTTGAGATCATTTGCTGTGAACTCTTTGGAAATACCTGATTACCAGAATATCCTTTGAGTTTAATAAATAAATATTTTTAAAGGAAAAGGGAAAAAGGAGTTGAGATACAGCAATTCTCTGCTGTGGTGGAAACAAAAGCACTGTGTTCTCCTGAGGATTGTGAGAGCACATCTTTCTGAGCTCTACAGAAATCAATCCATGGAGAATCTAATTTCTTGGATTTATAACATGACTTTCTTAAGATGTAGGACCATAGAATTGAGCTAAATAAAACTAAAAGTAAATGTGGTGTTCTACAAAATGAGATTTGGGGCCTAAGGCTATCATCAAATGAAAGAAATCAATTCAGAATGTCCTTTCGCACTTTTCCATTTTTATTTCTTTTTAATGTAGTTTTAAGGATTGTAGTAGATAATTACTCTTCCTCCTCAGAAATTTAGACTATATATTAGGTAAGGATTTGTTTTAACTGCATAGTTAGACTTGAAGACAAATGAAAGTTATCATTTGAGAGAGTTATAAAGGAATGAGAGTTATATCCTAGATTGTGCATATCTATGTATATACTTGTATGTGTGTGTTCTTATATAAGCCAGCAATGCGATTCTTATTTAACTCCTATTATCATATTATCTCACTATTCTCAGAATGATCTTCTATTATACATTTTTTCTGTTAATATCTGAAATATATTAATTTTATGTAAACACACAAGATCTAATCCATAAGTGTTAAGTATAATTACATATGTGAATAAAATAAAGATGGAAGAGAAGTATAAATAATGTTATCAGTGGGTAGTATACTATAGCTTTCTTTATATTTGTCATTTGCATATTTCCCATGACTATTCAAAGGAATATATGCTACCTATATAATCACAAATGTTGACCTTTTAAAACATAGATATTGATCTAGAAGGAAGAGGGTAAGCATAAAGAGCACTCACCAGTGAGCTGTGCATACTCATAGCTGATAATAAATCCTAAATTCTATATAATAGTATTACCCACTTAATGTGAGGCAGTATACCATTTATATAATTTCAAAAGCTTTGCACTGAGATTTCTCAAACATTAGAATTTGTCACTTACTAAGTCTGCCTTTACAGAGGTAAAAAAAATTTGTTTCAATGAAATAGTTCTCTAAAATAAATGAAAGAATAAGGAGAAAACAAGATAATTTTATCTTTAAATACTTAAAAAGTCAAACTTGGAATTAGTTGAGAGAGCCTTCAGCTGGGCTGTGTATGAATATGAGTAATATGATCCATGGATTGGGAATATTTACAAGGTCTCCTATCAGAAAGAGCAAAATTAATTTCCTGTGATATAACTCTCCATGTACATCAGCTCCTAGGTAAACAAGTTCTATTTTATTTCTGTCACACCTATGTCACCATAGTCTGGTACAAATGCTCTATTAATAAATGTAGAAATAAGCCTATATTTCTGTGATAGTTGTTTTGATAATATTCCTTGTATAGTTAGAGAAGCATTTGGTGATTTTGCTTTATCTTAGAGGGAAGGAGCCACTTGCTAAGTGTCTCTCCTCTTTCCCCGAACAGTTAACGGCAAACAGAACTTTACTAACTTCATAGAAACAAAGTATTTTACACAACAATAAGTTTTACATTTGGCATAAATTAAAATACATATACACAGAAAATTAAGCCAATATGGCTAAACTCCCTGAGTCTGTCAGGGGCAGTAACAGTAGCATCTATTTAGAAGCCCAGTCACTGGTCTGTTAGAGTCACAATAATAGTTTCTTCTTTGTTCTAGAAGATGAATGTAAATTGAACAGGTTGCTACTTGAAGACTTTAGGGACTCAACACCAGACAAAATTACCACTCCTCTTTTTAAAATGGTTTGAGTTATCTATTTCTGTTAACAGAACTGGGCCCAATCTTTGATTTTCCAGAATATTTCACATCTTACAGTGGCCTTTATAATATAATATTTTTCATTAGCTACATGAAAACCTTTAAAAATATTTTATAAAAACTATATTATTTATTTCTAAACTTTGTTTCTTAGCCCTTTAATGTATTATATTGATCTACCACTAAGAGCTGTCATCAAGTACATACAAAATCTTCCAGTTTTTCCTAAAAGTCTCTGGAATCTAAATGAGTGTACTGATTTATGTTTCTAGCATACTTTATTTTAATGTGTTTCTTCTATTTATATCTAAAGACTTGTTTACTAAAAAATAGTCTTCCCAGTTTCACCAGCATAAATGTCCCACATTTTGTGTGGACTACATTTCTTGATTATATCCAAAAGCTATGTGGGAGCAAGCAACCTGCACAATATTGACTGCTACAAACACTCTCTATGATGTCTAATGATGCATTTTCTCATCACTTTTCCTCATCATTTACAGATGTATACATATACATCCAGGCCAAGAAACAATATACTTTTTAATTTCACAATTAGTTTCAATTACACTCATTAGTAGAGCACAAAGATATAAACTCCCACATATAAGTCAGCTAATGTTCTCAAGTGCTAACTTTTTAATCAACAAAAATAATGAGATTAAAACTCATTTTAAGTATTTATTAATTTCAAACTTATAATTACAGTCATCACTATTGGCAAGAAGAAGACTTTGATCAAGCCAGCAATTCCTAAGATGAAAGACCTTAACTAGTGAATAAATACAGTTATTGTGACACCAGAAAACATTTCTAATGGCAGACCCCAGAACTCAAGAGAAGGAAATAAGCCATATGAACCCTCCCAATAAGTCGGTGCATAAACAGCATATCTGTATGCAGTGATACTATTAGTTTATAAAGACAAAAAAACCACTGGAATATAAAATACCAAGAATACACCTTATAAACATTAATTTGAGCAGTTATGAAGATGTAGAGATGAGGATACTGATCAGAAAGAATCAAAATGGAAGTTGGTGTTGAAAATAGCATCTGCTTACTTGAATAATAATCACAGGATATACACACTTGCTACAAATTGATCTTGACATCTCAATAAGTTGCATTTGACTTTAATCTATTTAATCCCACAAATTATGGTGAGAAGAAAGATTATGGTCTCAAATAAATACCACGCCAAAGGCATCAACTCATATTTCCCAGTTGACCTATGCACAGCTTCAGCACAAGAAAATGATCAAGAGGCCATGATGTCCACTCTAAGAACCTTAATTATCTATACAAAAGCTGCTCTGATAACTGATAGAATCTAGGGAAATGCAACATCCTGCCATAGAGAGCTCCCATCATGGATATGTTAGAAAAGAAGTTTGGTTCAAGTTGCTTGTTTTTATTTAATTTGTGTTGTTAGCTTTAAAAGACATCATATTTCAAGTAAAGAGTAATTAAAATGAGATCTTCCTTTTAGCTTATTTTAAGTTGAATAGCAAAGAATTAATATTTCTAGGCATAACTGTGGACTGCTGATTTCTAGAACTTGCTCTTTTTATCTAATTTTTTAAATTCACAAAGATCCAAATGGAGATTATGAAGTTACAGCTACAACACACTAGAGTAAAAGGAAGGATAACAGAACAGGCTTATTCCCAAGACTATATTTTAATCAAATATTTCATATCAAAGTTAAAATGATTTAGGCAGATCATCAGTTCATAAATTAGGGTTAGGACCATTGTGAGTAAACTGAGGAGAAGCACCTTCACTTATACCCTTGAGGGACACATATGAAACAGAAATTTCTGGCCCATTGTCAAACACTTTGCAATGCTTACCAGCCAAACAAGGCTCCTATTGTACCAATAGTCTCACTGTGTTCCCATTCTTCAACTGACTCTGCTCTCAACTACAAGGAACCCATACAAAAGAGAACAAAATACACAGAAGCATCCTATCCACCCATAAAACTGTATCCTTTATCCACCAAGCTTCTAAGTCAGTAGTTCTCAACCTTCATAATGTTGTGACCCTTTAAAATAGTTCCAGACGTTATGGTTACCTCCTAGTCATAAAATTATTTTCGTTGCTACTTTATAACTTTAATTTTGATAATGTTATAAATAACAATGTAAATATTTTTAGAGATAGAGGTTTACCAAAGTGGTCACAACCCACAGGTTCTAAGTAGTTGTGCAGCTAGTATGGCCAACAAGTCTAAGGATATGTTCATTGCACTGTAGATTTCCCTACTCAGGTATGATATCTTTAATTTTTAACAAGACATTTATAAGTATAATGTTAATCCTGAAAGAGGAACTATCAATAGTCCTATGAAAGATCACCAAGGAAGGGAACATTGAAAGCGTTAGTTTCAGACCAGAAATATATGCATAATCTATCGTCTACTGAGTTCCAGTCATAGAAATGGGTTTCCAGAATGTCTCATCCAAAATTTCAGACTGGGGAGGGAGGCTACTTTGGCAAGTCAGGTACCTGAAATTCACACCCTGGGAGCTCAGTATACTTATTTTGTTTTTCACTCTTAAACATCAGCTGTGTTGTTAGTTCACTGTCAATATCCCAATACTTAATACTTATTATGAGCTATAAACCTAAATAATTGAAGGAAGATTGAATGAGTGACAGAGCATAATAGTAAAACAGAGGCTACAAATCCCCTATTTACCTCCCAGGATATATATATATATATATATATACATATATATATATATATATATATATAGTATATATGTGTATATACACATGTACACATATATATGTATATGTGTACATATATATACACATATATACTATATATACATATATACACACATTCATATATATGTATATATATACATATATATATGTGTATATATATTCTTTTTCAAGAGAGAAAACAATGAATTCACAGGAGCAAATCATTTCAAAAATGTCAGATTGAAGGGAGAACTTGAAACACCAGCAGAAAGAGGTCTTATGTTTTATGAAAATCATATCTCTAATAAATGTGCAAAAACCTATGGTACTTTATAATTGCATACCTGTGGAAGGCATGTAAGAAGTAGTCAAATCTATTGTTAGTATGGATAACATTCTCTCTCTGCATTCATCATCCTGTTTGTATTAATGGAACCTACTTGAAATAATGATTGGGTTAGTAGACTCCCTCTCATTTTGTCATTAGCATGCAGGCTACTTTTGAATCATACAGACTTAATTATATTATCCTTTAAATTTTTCTGATTTAGATGTTGACCTCCTAGTGCTATTACCTCAGAAAATTCTCTAGTTGGAGATAGGACAAGTTCAAATGAAGCTGTTTTGATGGTAAAATTTAATTTGACTGATATCTAGATTAGGAGAAGTCCAGACACAAAAGAGTCACTAGTGATGCTTCCACACAGAGGAAACCACATGGAAAACAGTAAGGCAACAGCAATCCATAAGTTGAAGAGATGAACCTTGGAGAAAACACGCCTCCCTGAAAATACCTTAATATTGACATTCCAGCAGTTAAACATATGAGAAAACCGATTTTTTATTGGTTAATTACTTAATTTCTTATATTTTATCAAATCAAGTTGAATAAAGTAATACAATTGAAATTGAACTTGTCTTTCTTCTAAAAACAATGTCATTTTAAAAATACCCACCTTTATGTGTGAAACACTGTTCAGGTAAGCCATTGCTTCCTACAGGTTCTCATTAAAACAAACAAACAAACAAACAAAAACCACAAAAAAAATAAACAAAACAGAAAAAAATCACTGAGGCCGATTCCCTGAAGGGTGAGTCCCTCCATTAAACAAAGAAACAAACTCAGTTAATAAGAATAAGATCACTTGTTTTCTTTTCAAATTGATCCCCTTGGAGTGCCAAAACTGTCTTCTTTAGATGAAATTGCTATACCGATGTGTATATTGTCTTTAACTTTCATTATGTAATCTAATAAACATACCAAACAGCATCTCTGTGACTCCTTCAGGGGAACTGATAAGACATAAATAATCAATCTGATTCATCAGGGTAAAATAAAAACACCTTCACTAGAAGCAGTATTTCTCCAGGGGCGTGATTTTGATCCCCAGGGGAACTTCAGCAATGCCTGAAGAGTTTGGTTATCAGAAACGAGAGCAGAGGGTGGTGTTACAGGCAACTAGTGGGCAGAGACCTGAGATGCCACTGAACATTATACATTACAATGCACATGTCTTTCTCCAACAAAGAATATTTAACTCAAAATGGAAAATTAAGCTAGAGAGGCCCTGCCTTGGTAGCAATCTGAGATCAAGAAGGTTGGTAAAATGGTGTGTGATGAATGAATGAAACCTGCAAATTTTCAGGTTTTCTGCTCCTCTCTAACTCTTCTTATGTTCTAATTCTTTGAGTTGTATTTGTGTTCTGCATTAGACCTCTTTTTTCCTGATTGTAAATGGCAAGGTTTCTGCAACACTCCTGGATATTGATTTAAGTGTATCAATAACATCATTAGACACAATCATTTATATGATTATTATAAATGCCTTTGTTTGGCCATAACCTTTTTATTCCCCATTTAATTTTTGCCTGCATATTCTTGGTCCTAGGAGTTAAAGCACACACCTATTCCCTGATGATAAACACATCCTCCATTTTGAGTCAGCTTGAAAGATAAAGTTATAGTTATGTAGGAAGGCCCTTTAATGGGTCTGATTAAGTCAGAATTCTGAGATGTACACCTGAGCATGGTTAGCTTTTCATCTTAAACATTAAACCTTGTAATAATGGAATCATACAAGCTTCTTTCCTCTTCTTTAGTTCACAGAATGCAAATGCTGATCTACTTTGTATAACATCATTATCTATGGAAAACGCCCCTGTTAGGCATAGGATATAATGCATCTAGCTTCATTATTTGTATTTTGTTAGCCTTTTAGAAACAATACTGAGGAATAAAAACCTACAAAATTCCTCTCTTATAACAAAAGACATTGTCTAGGAAGAAGTAAGGTAAAATGAAGTTGAGGAAAGTGTATGAAACAGGTGATCCAAAAGGGATGGAGCAGAGAGAAAAAAGTGGTTTGAAGGTAAAATGGAAGTTTACAGAGAAATTAGTACTGCAGGTAGATCAAGGTCATTCAAATAACACCAGAATATGCAGATATTTTTGTTACTTATTCTTCAATTCAGCAAATAGGCCTTGGCCAATCTGTGGAACTGCAAAGCAAATAACTTGAATAACCTTCATGAAAGTTCGTCAAAGCTGTAATTGGAAGACACACTTACTTATTACACAAGCATTGCCTTAGACAGGCTTTTACAATTATATCTAGGGGAAGACTTTTAAAGGCTGATTGGCTGGTATTCCACCTCTTCCTCTGGAAACACCTGAGAAGCAGTGGTACAGGAGAGAGGAAGATGGGTAGAGGTGCTCAGTGTAGGACACAGGGAGGGAAAACATTTCCCAGCTCATTTCTCCTTTTCAAGGTGAAGTGGAAGCACTGCAGGGAGGCAGGGTGGCCTACTTTCCATTCTTCAGACATGAAATACTTATGCAGTCTTGAAGCAATTTTGTAAAAATTTGCTTTTGACTATCTGTAATACTTAAAGGGCTGTTTTCTGTCATTCAATTCTTTCTCCAATCCCACCTCTTCAGAGAGGCATTCCCTGCCTAGTCAATCTATAGCAACTCTCAATTTAAAGTAACTGGCTTGAACATTTCAGATCCTTTTTTTTCTCATGATATTCCTTCTCAATATCCCCAATGGGGCTGCAAACCCCTTCAGCTCTATCAGTCCTTTCTCTAGATCCTCCATTGGGGACCCTGTGCTCAGTCCAATGGTTAGCTGTGAGCATCCATCTCTGTATTTGTCAGGCACTGCCAGAGCCTCTCAGGAGACAGCTATATCAGACTCCTGTCAGCAAGCACTTGTTGGCATCCACAATAGTGACTGAGTTTGGTGACTGTATATGGGATGTTGTACCAAGCCTGCTGCTGAGGCCTGGGTCTGTCTCTCTCCCCGGTGCTGACCTGTGGCTGCACGGTGCCTTAGTTAAAAAGGAGGCAATGTATAAATGAGGTATTTTATTGTAGGAAGGAGAAAATAGGCCGGTTGAGTAGAGAGAAGGAAATGAGAGGAAGAAGAGAGAGAAAGGAGAGGAAAAAAAGCAAGAGAAGAAAACAAAAGGAGAGGAGAGAGAGAGCAAGAGAGGGAGAGCAGAGAGGAGACAAAGAGCAAGAGAGAGGGGAAGAGTAAGAGAGCGAGAGTGAGAGTGAGAATGAGAGAGTGAGGAGGGGGCAAAATTGTATGGGGCATGGCATGTCTGGCTTGTGGTCAGATGACAGGGTGTAGGGTTCAGCTAGAATGCTGGAAGCTTGGGGCATTGTCTGCCTGATAGAGCACACATCTCCTGCAGGGGCAGCTGTGAGGGGTTGTGACTGAAACAGGAACCAAAGACTCAGGAGTTATGGTCAAGTTTCTTCTGCCCTCTGCAAGCAGAAATTTCCCACAGGGGTCCAGGGCTCAAAGCCAAAATACTCGAATGAGCTTAAGTTACCTGAGTAGACCACTGCCCCACACTGCCCCACATCCCCAGATGGAGCATTCTCTGGATATCTTTCCTTCAGTCTCTGCTCCACACTTTGTCTCTGTCTCCTGCCATGGGTATTTGTTCCCACGTCTAAGAAGTACTGAAGGGAAGGGGGAATGGATGGGTTGGTGAGTATGGGGATGGAATAGGGAACTTTCAGAGGGGAAACCAGGAAACGGGATAACATTTGAAATGCAAATAAAGAAAATATCTAATAAAAAGAAAGAAAGAAAGAAAATTCCATAAGAGTGGAAGCCCAAGTATTTAGCACTTATTAAATTCAATAAACATTTGTTAAAAGAAAAAGTGAGTACATAAGAAAGTCAAAAAATAAAATGTGCAAGTAGAGAGATCTGGAGGACAGAGATTGGAAACAGAAAGTATTAAGGACAGATACAGTCCTCATGGAGCCTACAGTTCCAGATCTTTAAAAAAAAAAAAAATCACTTATCAGAAGGCAAGTGCAAACTGAGCAGAGACTACCAAGGCATTTCCATATATTTACAACCTTCATCAATATGCATAAACTTCGCATATGGTGGATGCTTGCGGCTGGGGCTGTAATTACCCAATCTCAAAGCTAATCAACCCTGAAATGCCACACAAGCTTTTGACTTTCCTAACTAGAATTCTATAACTAGAATAAATAACTACATGTAGATTTCAAAAATTATATCAACATAAGTTAGATAGTTTCATCCTTTGTTTCTTTTCCATTGCAGGGAAACTGCAGCCTTTGCAATTCACAAGCACAGACTTCACAAGAGTTAAAGAAAATTGTTATCCATTTTAGCAAGTCTCTGGACAGTTAAATTTGCAGGGCCCTCTGCTGCCTGCTTTTGGCATTGAAACTAGCAAGCTTTTCTAAGGCATAAGAAATCCTGGAGAAGATAGCTCTAGTTAAGGCCAAATGCTTTAGAAATGCCAATAGAATTTTTAGATAACAGAAAAGTGCTTCTATGATCAAAAAAATTAGAATATTCTCAAATATTTTTGAATAATCCAGGGCAAAAATCATAACTCTAGTCTAGTAATCTATTCTTATCTCAAACCTGTGATTAATGTTTTTTAAAACAATGATTCTACAGAAATGTTGGTGGATTAATATTTGAAATTATAAAAAAGATTACCTATCATGCTATTGTTTTCATTAATTTTACATGATATCACTAATTAAAACTTCTCTGTATGAAAGTATGCTTTTAATATTTTAAACCTCTCTTATTTTATAATAGGAACTGTTACTATATTATATTCAGGGTTTCTAGAGATATATTGGTTATTCATAAATAAAAAATTAATTCATAGCTAATATCAAATGACCATTTCTTTTTTTATTAGATGTTTTCTTTATTTACATGTCATACAATATCTCCTTTCCCAGGATCCCCTCTAAAAAAAAAGAAAATAAATAAAACAAAATAAAACAAAAACAAACCCCTGTTCCCTCCCACCTCCCCCTGAAATGAGCATTTCTTTAATCCATAGCAGTGTCCATCCAAATGACATGTTTTAAAACTCCCTGAAAATCCTTCTAGGTGAAGCAATGTGTGGTACATTGCTTGTGCTGCACAGAGCAATGAGAGGAAAGTGGTGCAATTATCTGATTGGACAGTAGTGGCCACTGTTACTCTTGCTATTATGATAGAAAAGAATAGAAAGCCTGCTTCATGTCTCAGGAAATGCTTGTTCTTTATTACCTTAAGGAGAGCAGACATCAGCAATATACATGACTGTACTGGAGAAGCAAACTTTAAAAAAATATAAATATGACTGTTGGAAGGCAAGGCTTATTAATAGATTATACCCAGATATAATATAAAACAGATATAAAACAGGATATATCCAATATATCCAGAGATATTGCTCTTTGAATTTTTCCAGTATGTAGGAAATAGTAGGTGAACTGTCAAATATCCAGTCACCCACATACTCACATGTATTTGATGCATCTACAAAAACTGTCTCCTCAGTAAAAGGATGATATTCAGTTTCAGAAATGCCCTAAGCTGGGGAAAAATGATTGAAGTCTTTAGCTCTGGCTTCCTAGGATGTGGCTTTGCATAGACCATCTTCATCCCTAATTTAAATATTTATACTCAGGTTTATTCAGCAATTTTCCATGTGAGAATTGAGTTAAAATTCCAATGGATATTTAAAAGTCTAAGTCATGCCTTAGAAAATCATGATTCTTAGTCTAAGTCTATCCTGCTGTTCAGTTTAATGAAGTTTAATTAGAACACAGCCTTAACCATTTCTTTACATATAGTAGCTTTACATATATATATATATGCATATATATGTGTGTGTGTGTTTTGTTGTTGTTGTTGTTGTTTTGTTTTGTTTGTTTTTTCAATAAATCCGGTTCAAGTATCTGTGATGGCTTAGTAGGAACTTGAAGGGAGACCATTATATATATATTAGTGTATATATATATATATATATATATATATATATAGGCATTAATTGTGCAGATATTACCCAGACCTCATGGGCTACAGAGCTCAGAGTATTGATTCTGTGGCTTTAAGACTTTTATGTGAAATTTCAGTCTGTGGTATTTGAAGGGCAAAAATTTTAATTGGCCTCCTGTGGCACTTACTGTTCATATTCCCTTCCTATTTTAATTATCCTGCTACAAGACAAGAGAGTAAATTCTTTAAATTCTAGTTCAGCATTCCACCCTACTGTCCAGATGATATCTGAAGATTGATTTCAAGTAACCATTCTGAGTACGAGGGATTCTAAAAATGAGAAACCCCATCTTCAGTTGTCAGTCATTTCATGCAGCTTCCGTTTGCCAGCTACAGCAAGCTGCTGCACTGTTAGAAAACGGGAATCACTGCAGTGAAAGAATACTGCAGCACTACTGTGAAGTGCTCTGTAGTTGAGTTCCCTGGACAAACAACATTCAGTTGCCAGAAGATGCCATCATTTGTGGGTTGTTCAGATGTTGCTACATTGTCTAAAGGTTAACTTTACAAATATTTTCTTTATTACAGCTACTGAAATATTATATATTATATCTGAAAAGAATTCCCTAGTGACAGAGTTTTGAATCACTAGATACCAAATTCTGACATAAAATACTCTTAAAAATTATTCTCCCTTTAAAATGAATTGCCTTTGAAAAACTAAAGTAACAGGAAAAGACAGTAAAAATAATAGTATATAAGAGAATTAATGATAGAAAATTTTAAATAGGAGAATCCTATAAAGAAAATTAGTTCAAATACAATATTAAACTCAATTTAAAAGGAATTTTTTTTGAAAAACAAATGATGTCCAAGCACAGTGACTATTGTTAGTTTCACTATCATTTTGCCACATGTTAACTTTAGAGTTGATTGAAGAGATTTCTTCACCTGTGCAAAATATTTATAAAGGATAACTAATAAAAGAGAAGATAAAGCAAAGGCATGTGGCCTTGTCTTTGGAAAACACACTACATATATTATCACTGGACTTTATCCTTTATTAATTATAAAATCAGCAATGCAAGTGCATTGAAAATATCTCTGTTCTCATTGACTAGCAAGTACAATGCCTACTGTTTAACAGTTCCACAAGAACTAAAAAGGAGGGAAAAGAAGGGAAGGAACAGAAGATACACAGAGAAAGAGTTAAGAGGAAAGAACTGGGGAGAAAGCTGTCATTGAAATAGTTGCATAACACTTTTACTATAACAAGTAGGCTTAGAGGTCTATCTAATGAAGCTGGCTTAATCACAAATGAAGATATTAAAATGAGCTCATTAACAAGGATATTAAATAGGTTCCCAATGCACAAGCCTCATTAATGACAAAGAAGAAAAGTGAGAGCTGTTTTCCATTTTAAGATGCAAACAAAAGAGGAGTTTGACACACTGAGCTTTCATCAGGGAAGGTTTTAAAACTCATGCAATAATCAAACATTCCTGGGGTAGGGCATCTGCCAGCTCTAATTCTCTTCTGAAGTTCTGAAATATGACTTCTCAGAAATTCTGCATTTGCTTTACTTTATAACCCAAGTGTTTTGTTTTTGTTGTTTTGTTTTGTTTGTTTTTGGTTTTTTGTTTTTTCAGTAAATCCAGCTCAAGTATCTGTGATGGCTTAGCAGGAACTTGAAAGGAGACCATTACTGGATCTGTTTTATGGCCCATAGGCTATATAAGAATTATCACTCCTTCTTTTTTCACTTGGTTCTTTATTTTTACATTGAGACAAACAGGTCAGTGAAATGGCTGATGGACTTTGTGTTGGGGTGATTAAATTCTGGTTATTTTAACAGTTAAGAAGGTAAATCAATATTTTACTTTCTCTCAGGAAACTTTCATGGCAACACCCTATAGTCAACATTTACCCTATTCTCTAATGAAACTCCTGCTCAATGTGGGCTTTGGGGATGAGCATGTTCTTATGAGGGCAGTTAAACAACATTTAATATTGCAAAATTTAATATTCTCTTGGCAGGGATCAAGGGGGAACAAGGATACCTGCTTCTATGTGTTTGCTCTTCTGGGTAATTAAGCAAATAATTCTTTAGAGTGATTAGGGTATTATTTAATAAACAAATGTTGTTTAAAATACTATTAATTTGGTACACAACTAATAGCTCAAAGGAAGCAGAAAATTGATTCAAGACACATTTGTGCTTAGAAATGCAAGTTGTTTGCTGCTTTGTCTTAAGAATTTAAAGAGGGCATACATTCTCTCAAACATTAGCATTTTCATAAAACCATGTTGACTTATTAAAAAGGACCTGAAGAAGAATTAGAAAGTTGTTTTAAGGTTTTTGGAGTAGTTAACAACAAACATTTACTGAAGAGAACTCCATCGATATTTGTCAAGAGAAACCCAGTTTTATTCACTGTTACAATATGGTCAAATCAGACAGATGAATCCCAGGTGTTCTATGTCACCCTATGTACCACTCACTTTTCTGCTGTAGAAACTCACATCTTTTGCTTTCAGTGCAGATACTCAATGCTGTAGGGAACAATTCCTGCCACATGGTGTATAATAAGAAAAGGATAAACAGGAGAGATGCTAAAAAAGATTTTTATTTTCCTCCTTATGAAATGGAAATCCATTTCTATCCAACCTCTTTCTTTTTCTTTAGAACCTTTCTACAAGGAAGTGTTGTTTGAAGCTAGGGAAGTTTATCTTGCATCTGTCATAAATTAAAAGTCAAACAAACCTAATATATACTAATTACAAATTATTAGTATGCAGCAGCTATTGTAGTACTTATAAATGACTATGTTCTTATTGACATACTTGGTTATTTTCTAGGTGATTAAAACGTTGCCTTAGTTATACTTAGAGAAGTAAAACATAGGACCTTTGAGGATAAGATGACTATTGGTCCACTTTAGTTTTTATATGTCCCACTTTAGTTTTCTCCTTTCATAAGTAAAGTCCTCAGTGATTGAAAACATGCCTTTCATTGTCTTTAGTGGCTTATCTCTAGCATCAAGTACTAGAGAAATACCCATATAAGTTAAAGTAAATGCCAAATGTAATGTCACAGTATTTAGGATCATAGAATCAGCTCCCCAGACATAACTTCTATGTAATTGCACCTCAATTCATCTTTTAATACAAAAAGGAAACATTAGACAATGTCTTTGCTCACAACACATTTAGCTTTTGAAAGTTAAATTCTACTTCAATGTTTTAAGCTGATTATGAAGATTTTTAAAAAATCTGATCATTTAGCTATTTTCTTTTAGGAACCTGGAAGCAGTAAAAAAACAGTTGTAGTTGAAAAGTAACCGATGAATTAAAAAAAAAAAAAAACAACATTTAGGCTGTCAGGAAGATAAAGGGATTTACTACAATATTCCTATAACCTTTAGAGAAAAGATAAGAGCTTTACTCTAATAGATAATATATAAAATATATCTTTGGGAATGAAGAATAAGAAGTATTTATGTTGTAAAATACAGAAAACTGTTTTTAATGTAATGCATGCTGTGAAGAATGTAATAGGATATACAATTTAAGATGTGGCATAAAAGATCTTACAGTTTATAATATGATTATTTTTTCTGTATTAAGAAAAAATATAAAGTTACTTAAAGTTAAGCTGGTCAAGTGCACGTGTTGAACACAGATAAGCTAACAAGAAGGAGCATAGCAATGTGAGGTGCTAAATTAGGGAGGAGGTGCTGAAATTCTAAACCAGACAAACCCAACAGAGGTAGGAAAAACTTCTTTAGCCCCTAGTATTCAGCTATAATTTGTAAGTGAAATATTTCCAAAATTTCATCAAAAAATAATTGTTTATAAACATGGGATAGGTTTTAGGTGCTTAGAAGCATTAGGGACAAGGTAGAAGATTTTCAGTGAGCTTGTTTTCTCTTTTCTGATAGGTGGGCCTCCATGTTTCCTCACTTTCTCTGTGAATATGTAGCCTCAGTTGTTTTCAAAGTAGTATTTTTCAAGATTTTATCACTATAGAATTTATCTCATCTTCAAAAAATATGATAAATCTTAATAAGAAGCCTCGATTGGAATTCCCCTAATGAAATGGGTAGCCACATCCTCCCTCACCTCAGAGTGTGCAGCATCATAACTCATTTATTTATTTATTTTTTAATTATAAGTCATTTATTCTCAGTGTTGACAACAGTAATAACCCAGACTACCCTAACCACTTTCAGTCCTTCTTATCCTGATTAGTACCTGGAGGAGAATACCATGCAGTGTTGAATTATTGCATCAATAATAATTTTACAACTCTGTTAATACAATAAGTTCTTTTTATTTAATAATATGTGCTCCATATCTGTACAATAAAATTTAATTTAATCTACCTACATTTATTGGGTTCCTACTATGTTAAATATCAAAATCCATCTCATAGATGCATTTTCATTTTATCTATAAAGATAAAATGACTAACTATGTGGAATTGAATAACTTATTGGGGGGGCTGGTCCTTGGAGAAAACCCATTCACCTGCTCCCATTGACTATCTATAGATCTTCAGGTAGGAGTGACATATTGTGAAACTTTCCTGGACAATACTGGCATATCAACTGGTGTTATTACTATGTGTGTCTTGCTTATGTAACTGTATTATTGAGATTTCATAGATACAAGTTCCCATCCATGTCTAGAAGAAACTCTTAAATATCATGAGGGTAGGTACTCTGATCTCTTCAATGATGTTCCCTATGTCTTAGGTATAGGGGTGGCATTGTGGATGTATCAGTCAGGGCTGGGTATTCACAAGCATTCTCTGCATATTGATCTCATTAATAGTCTAGAGCCTTATTTCTCCCATAATTTCGACTATCTTTATAATTCTGTCCTTATCTCTTTTGTTAATCTATTTCTGTCACAAGCATCAGGAAGTATCAAACCAAAGCTAATTTTATCCCAGGAGAACAGCAAATTGCAGAGTAATAATAAATTTGAAAAGCATAATGATACAACTAGAAAAAAACCATCTCTTTGGGTCATATGAAGAATGTGCCTCTATGCAGCTCACGGTATTTTTTCTCCCTGACATGTCAAAGAACACTCAGGTTTCCAGAAGGAGACAGCAGTAAGTATGGCCTTACCAGAATATCTGTCTCAGAGAATAAAAAGATGAAGCAAAATATAATCTCTCACTGGAGAAGACATCTTAGCTATTACACATAGGAAAACCACTGCCAACGTGCTTGTTTGATAGATAGTGGCTTAGAATTCATCAATATCCTAACCTTCTTTCTTTCCTTTTTTACATATTTTTATATTTTATAAAATGTATCCTTTTAATGTTACTACATTGAAGTCTGTCTTTCATAACAAATAATTAGTTTTAGGGTTTTTTGTTTTAATTACTAATAAATAATGGCTCTGTAGAACACCCATGCCTAAGTACAGGGAAGCATATCATCCTTCTCATCTGTCTGGTGTGGAGACCAGACACTGAAGCATTCTCCATTAACCAGCAACCTTTGTTTCAGCTTGATAACAATCTGGACTCTTTCTAACACATTAAAGAAGCAGATGATGAAAAGACTAGATTAAGTTTATTGCTCATTGTTGGGTGTGAAGAGCATTCCTATTAATTTGACCATCTATGTCAGATGATGTCAGATATAGTCTAGCTATATCATAGAAAAGTCTGACCAAGCTTGACCTTGACTTACTCTTCTAACGCATAATTACCTAGTCTAAAAATATTTATGGATCATCAACAATGTATGAGACACTGGGGAATAGATTGAAGTCAATAAAAATTATAGTTTAGCTTTGCAGAAAGCTGAAGAAAAAGTGTGAGGCATGTTGATAACTTTTATATTTCTATTAGTTAGAAGTATAGAATCCAATGAATAAACCATAAAGCCCCTACATATACTAAAGTCACAGCCCCTGAGGAACTCAATAGAACTTGCAGCAAACCTCCACCCATGTTTGTACATGGGCACATGTGTGTGTGTGTGTGTGTGTGTGTGTGTGTGTGTGTGTGTGTTTATGTGTGCCTGTCTGCAAACATGCAGAGGGATGCTTTCATTTTCATAATCTATAAAGCAAGAAAATGTTAACAGTAGACAAATAGTGACCTATTACATCTATGAAAGTTAAAAGAGTAAAGGCAATCAGTTATAGTTTAGCCGTTATGCTTCTCAGCTAATGGATCTAACCGGAAGGAGGGTATTTAAAGTTAGAAGTGTAGATTAAATCACTTCTATCCTATGGACTAGCTACCATTCTTCAAGTTAAATCTGAGTAAAATAAAAGTAAATGACAGGCATTCTGGCTGTGACTCTGTGCTTCAATTCTGTCATTTGAACAAAGCTTGCCCGGAGGCCTCTAACTATGGGAGGTACTAATGGGGTACATCCCATTGGAGACTAGAGGTAAATCTAGCAAGTCAGAAATAACAATTATCAGAGTTCACTGCAGCCTGATCCCTTTCATTTAGGTGTCTGAAGATTATAGCAATAATACAAAGTTGTTTTCCACTCAGGACTCACTTTTCAGGATTGGTTGTGAGCAGGAAGGCAATTGCACAGAAACCATACTACACTGCAATTAGATTTAGCTTATAAATTGCAAATCTAAGGTAGCTTCAATTATTCTCACACAGCATGCCCACAGACTTCTACATGACTATAGCTAGCTGTGTTTTATGCTTTGCTTTCTCATCCATGAATAAGACAACTTCTTGTGACACTATAAAGGCCCAGAAATAAGTATATAAATGAGGAAAAATCAGTGTTCAAATAAGTCCACTTTTTTTATTTCACTTCAATTCTTTATAAAATGGCTTAAGATATTATAAAATGCATATTTATTTAGATGGGAGAGAATGTGTGCTATGTTGCTGGGCAGTGTTGTATACATCACACCTTCAAGCTCAAGATTGCTCATTGAAGGATTAGACCTGAGGGTGTAGCACTAAGCAGAAGTATGCAGACAGCTCCTTTTACAGTACTTTTTATGGTTGACTTCAATCACATATACATTTCTGAAATTATTGTTTTAGAATTGAGACACTTTGGTTTAACATGATGTGAAGGACACAGTGGTTTATGAAACAGTTGCATGAGTACCAAAAACATGTCATTAACTGAACTTTCACACAAAAATAAACATCACATTGAACTGCCATTTAAACTGGCTACTGTTATTAAACTACCCAGACTAGTAAGAAGAAATGTCTCAGATTTTCTTTTGTGTTTTTCATTCAAGTGTTTGACAAATAGGTCCACTGATAAAGACCCAGAAGGAAATAAGGATAAAATGAAGTAGTTTGTAGTAGAATTATAACTTCATCATCTCCTAATTCATTTTTCACTTATTCAGTCTCTGAAAGTCTCCAAGGGAGCAAGTTGATTCTACTAACTACTGAAACTGAAGAGAAATAAAAATCTCTAGCCAGGTCAACAGAATGACCCATTGGTTCACAAACTCCCATCATAACTTATCATGCTAACATAAACCATATATGTCACATTTACGTATGTGTAAGCTCTCATATTATCATCTAATGCCTTTCCAATTTTAAGTAACTGCTTTCTACTATAATTTTCTTTAGAAGCAAGTAGAGGAAAGCCTATAATTTTCCAGGAGTTCCATAAGGAACACATCATTCAATTCTCACAGTGATATGATTGTCTTCTGTTCTTATCTACTAGAGTCTCAGAAAGGCTGGATGTGAATTCCCAGTTCCAATATTCAACAATGTACATACAACAAAGAGGCCCAACCTACCTATCTGCAGGGATGATGAGGCAAAGATGTAAACTGCCTCAGCCATTTAAATGGTGGAGCAAAATAAAGATTAACTTCTATCACTTTTTATTTGATTTGCAAAAGGAGCCAAACTGTTTTGTGGTATTTAAATGGGAAGATTCCTAGTGAACTTCATCTATTATTTAGTTTACCAGGAAAAAAGAAATAAGGAAACAAAAAGATAAAAATACTTTTACTGGCAGCCTTTGAGACAAAAAAGAACTAGCCTGCTGAGTCTCTCCTTTAATTATTTCATTTTAAATGTAGAAAACTGAACCCTGGCTATGATACAGCAATTAATTAGGAGAATAATAAGACCATAAATAAATGCAATCAAAATATTCAAGATCATCCAGAGAATTTGCATAAATATAACCAAGCCCTTTCATTACAAATATCCACCAAGTTATTAAATAAACACTAAACTAAAAGGAAGACCTGCATTTACAGGGTCTTGAGTAACCAAGTTTGGATATATATAGAAGACAGGTATAAGGAGAATTTGTCATTTGAATGCCTGACTTTTTTTTTTTTTTTTTTTTTTTTTTTTTTTTTGGTTTCTCAAGACAGTGTTTGTCTGTGTAACCCTGGCTTTCCTGGAACTCACTCTGTAGACCAGGCTGGCCTCGAACTCAGAAATCCGCCTGCCTCTACCTCCCAAGTGCTGGGATTAAAGGCATGTGCCACCACCACCCGGCTGAATATTTCACTTTTATGATTTTATTTCAAAACTTAGGTATAGTTTTTAAAAATAAAAGACAGAAGTATCTGAATTGCAGTGTTTTGGGGAAAAGATAACAAAATGAGAAGAGAAAAAAATGAAGAGAGACAATGTATTTTAAACAAAACACAGAGAAGAGAAAAACGAAATTTTAAAAGGAGTATCTGATAACACCCTGTCTAGATCACATTCCAATCTAGACCCTTCTCCCAAATCATGGAACCAAACTCAGCTCAGGTCCTACATTCTCTCTCTCTCTCTCTCTCTCTCTCTCTCTCTCTCTCTCTCTCTCTCTCTCTCTCTCTCTCTTTCTCTTTGTGTGTGTGTGTGTGTGTGTGTTCTGTACTACTGAGATGCATGTAATGTTAGTGTGTGCCTGGTGATCACTGGCTAAAAGACATTGGCAATTTCTGTGTAATACTGAATACTCTACTAGATCCAGGGCTGCATTTTTGGTGTCCCATCTACCTTACTGAATGATATCTGTTTCAATGAGTTCTGTGTTTTAGGTCATATAGAGGTGAACCGTTTACCCCAATTTTCTTTCAACTGCCAACTGACATTTTAAAGTATATGTTAAATGCTACTAGTATATAAATTATATATTTATATACTCAAAACTTATCACTGTCTCCTTAGTGGTTTGCTCAGTCATAGTTTTCAACATTCATTCTATTTTATTTTTATTGAATTTCCTCCTCATCGATTGGAGAGTTCATTGGAAATTCTGGTTACATATAATCTCACTCTTTGCTCTGGTATTTGCCTAGCTCTCTACTTCATATGTTAAAATTTTTATTGATATTCGTTATGCTGTATTTGGAATTTCAGTTTCAAATTTCTGTAATAAAACTGAATTTTTCTCAAGTAGTAGTTTTTGATAAAACTACAGTACTTTGTGTATTTCTTTTAACTGTGTACATTTTTACTGCTCTGATCTCACTGTTTTATGTTGCTTTCCAGATATGTGTATTGCATAATACAGTGGGTCTGAATTTATTATTACTTGTAAACACATTTGATGAAATTAGGAGTCCTGGGTTTTCATTATGGTTAAAATTCAAAACATCTCTATGCTGATTTTAACACATATTAATAATTAGGTATGACACTTGAGCTGCACATTCTGCAGACTAGAGCATATGTTGCTCAACATTTCTTTGAAAACATTTCATCAAAGTATTTGTCTTACAGAAATTTGTGGACTTTACAAGAAAAATAAAATAAAAATAAAGCTAAACTTTTAAAAAAAGTGAATCTTTCTGAGAAGTAAATTCATTTATTAATCTCAGATGAATCAGTTAAACCTTTTAAACTTGTTTTTATAGCAACAAAGCAGAATTTCACTTGGCCTAAAATATCAAGGCATTGACTATTTATTGATTGACATAATTCAACTCCACTTGCCTCAACTCAACATATTTCCTTATTATTTCAATTTAAAAGTATTAAAACTGATTACTTAATAGGCATTAGCCTGAACTTGATAATTTCTTTTAAATTAACATTTTTTTTTTTTTACTTTAACAGAGAAAAACTTTTATAGGTACATGAGAAATAGAAAATGTACTCCTTTGTTCCAATATTTTGCAAATTAACTAAATTAGCAATGGAAATCAAAAGTGCTTAAGGTTAAATAAAGGAAAAAAGCAAAACAAATAAAAAAAACAGAAATTTAAGTACACTCCTCAAAGACAAATTTAGGAGACAAGATTATCTCAAAATAATGATATGAATTATACAGGTCTCTGATATATGTTTAAAGCAACTTTAGTTAAAATTTCCTATATTTTATGTTCATTTAAAAAATATTCTGAGTGTGTGTGTGTGTGTGTGTGTATACATGGTTGAGTAGGCAGACATAAAGAGGACTAGGCTCTCTCTCTCTCTCTCTCTCTCTCTCTCTCTCTGTGTGTGTGTGTGTGTGTGTGTGTGTGTGTGCATACATGTGGCAAATGACTACACTGAGTGTTATTATAAAGGAAATATTAAATTTCATTTGACGTGAATGCTCACCAAGTAGGCTAGTCCAGGGATCTTCCTGTTTCTGCTTCTCCAGCATTAGCATTACAAGCATGTACCACCTCACCTAGGTTTTCCATATGAGTTCTAGGGATCAAACTCAGATTATTAGGCTTGCCAGGCAAGCATTTTATCAATTGAACTATCTTCCTAGTTTCAAATCTCCCATATTCTGAACATAACATTTATGATGATTTCATGATGACAGTTGTGTTAAGCATGTGTTTTTTGCCTCTTGATGTATGATTTTGAGAGAATGAACAGCACAGTTATTTACAGCACTGACCCAGGCTGCTTGGTTTGACTTAGGGGCTACCATTTTCCACTTGAATAATTTGGGGCAGAATGCTTCATCCCACTGTGTTTCATTTCCTTGATTGGAAAATTGGTGGTAAAAGCAGTACCTAATTATGTTATTTCCCTTGAAGGTTAACATGTACAAAACACATAGCAATCTACACAGATGAAATAAAAGATACACATGAACTGTTACTACTATATTTTTCTCATAATGTTCTTAACTTTTCTCCTGGCCTGATTACTTCAGATACAATGATTGTGTGTGTGTGTGTGTGTCTATATGTGAGTGTTCCTAATTACGTGTTGGATTTAATCTTGTGGTGTACAAGCTATTTAATTCATTCTCATTTGCTATGTGATTTACTATGATTGATACCTACTCTAGCCAACCCAGACTTGTGACAGTATTTTCACACAGCTGTGTGTTCATATTTATATTTCTATGCTAGGATAGAAATCAGTTCCCCAATTACATTCACCTTGGTGCTACCTTGCCTTCTCACCACTGTGTATGTTGATGAGGTTGTCCTTAGCTGTGCCTTAGGCTCTTTTAGCTTCAGTAATTGCTCCATTCTCTTCTTTCCCCACCTTCATCATTTCTTCAAATTGTACCTCTGACACTGATGTTTCTGGATTACCCACTTGCTCCTTTTCTTTTTCATATTTTGTATTTATTATTTGAAAAATTATATTTTATGCAAATGTTTTATTCATTCTAATTAATGAGAATTTTGTATAATGTATTTTGATCATATTTACCCTTCCTCATCTCCTCCCAGATATGCCTCTCCTGCCTTACCTACCCAGCACTGTGCCTTCTTTTGTCTCTAAACCCATCAATCTCACAGTTTTTAAGTTCCTACACAACCTGGATACAGGTTCCTACACAGCCTTCCCCTGGGATGTGATCAGCTCACCATTAGCCATATCCTTAAAGAAAACTGATGTTCCTTCTCCCAGTATCTACCAATTGTTAATAACTTCTTAGCTAGGAGTTAGAATTTGTGCCCACCTTTCCTCTTCATCTTGGGATTTTCTCTGGCTTGAGCTTGTACAGTTCTTCTTTTATATTGCCACAATTACTCTGAGTTCATTTGTGCAACTGCCTTGTTCTCTACCCAATAACATATTTTCCCTTTAGTTATCCACCATGTCTAGTTATAATAACCTTTCTAATACCTCTCTGCAATGATTCCTGAGCCATGGGTTGGGGTAGAATGTGATGTAAAAAACAAATTTTGATTATGTCCATCTACCATTAACTCCCCTAACCCATCAACCCCAATCAGCTTCATGTTATTCTTTTTGTTGTTAGTAAGCCCTATTTTCTCACCAATGTTACAAACTTATCCTTCCCTAACAGTTCCTATACCTCATTGAAACTTTATGTAAGATACAATGAAATTTTTAAAATATATTTCTGCAACAATATGTGTGGACTCACAACCATGGTATACAAGAATACCCACAATATGAATGTGATCATCTTTTGTCACTGTGTGGTGGGAATTAATTTGTTTTCAGTCATAATTTATATATTATATAATATATGAATATATATTATATGTAAATATCTATCATATGCACAAGTATATAAAGTATTTGCTATATATAAGTATCTGATATATGGTTGATAATATGGAGTATCTGGTATATGGTATATGATTGATTTATAATATATGTTATATGGTATATGTTAGCTAAAACTATACAATTTATATAATATATTTATTATTATGTAATAAAATTATAGAAATAATTATAAATAACATATTTATATTCACAGAAAATTATAGAAATTTAAATTTTTCTGACCAATTATGACTTGAACTTGCTTCAAAATATTTTAGTAACCAAAAGATTAAGTAAGATTGATAGCATACCCACTTAATAACTTGGCATATTTTATTTTAATACAAATACAGAAGAAAAGATGAAATACTTCTGTCAGAATAAATGGGAAGTCTTACAAAAGATTCTGAGTTGAATTTTGTATAGTAGTCTGAGAGAAAGAAACCAATATCTGAGAGATGATATATAGAGAGGAAAGTCAGTTTTTTCAAAGGAATAAAGAAATGTTTCATATATAAGCAATTTTAGTGGAATAACTTTTGTATCCAAATCTAGAAGCCCAAAAAAGATTCTTTCCAGAAGGCTTTTGCAGGAACATAGTTGCACATATACTTTACTTTGACATTCTCATCCTCCAAAACAAGCAGTACATGGTTTTTGTTTAAAGTGCATGTTTTACTAAACTTTGATAGCATACCTAAGAAGACAATCCAGAGGCTTACTCATGGCCATTTAAATTTATCATAGTCTGGGAGCTCTGAGGGTACTAGTTAGTTCATAGTTGTTTGTCCTGAGGGGCTGCAAACCCCTCAGCTCCATTGGTCCTTTCTCTAACTCCTTCACTGGGGACCCTGAACTCAAATCAATAGATGTCTGTGAGCCTCTACATCTGTATTAGTCAGGTACTGTCAGAGCCTCTCAGGAGATAGCTATATTTAGGCTGGCTTGCCCTTCCTTTGGTCTCTGCTCCATAGTTAATCTCTGCAACTCCTTCCTTGGGTATTTGGTTCCCCCTTTTAAGAAGGAATGCACTGTCCACCTTTTGGTCTTCCTTATTCTTGAGTTCCTTGTGGAATGTGGGTTGTTCTTCCTGTATTCCAAACTTCTGGGCTAATAACCACTTATCAGAGAGTGCATACCATGTTTGTTCTTTTGTGATTGGGTTACCTCACTCAGGATGATATTCTCCAGATCCATTCATTTCAGGTTCTCAACCACCAACCAAGGACTGTACATGGAGGGGTCTGATTGTTCTGGCAGCACGTGTATAGTAGAGGATTGCAATTTGATCATCAATAGGAGGAGAGGAACTCGGCCCTGTGAAAGTTCTGTGCCCCAGTGTAGGGGAATGCCAGGGCCAATAAGTGGGAGAGGGTGGGGTGGCAAGCAGGGGGAGGGGGAAGCAACAGGGGTTTGTTTTTGTTGTTTTTGTTTGTTTCTTTGTTTTTTGGAGGGGAAACTGGGAATGGAGAAATTTACATGTAAATAAAGAAAATATCTAATAATAAAGAAAAAAAGAAAGAAGAAAAAATAATAAAATGGAAAACAAAAAAAATAAATTTATCATAGTCTGTCTAACACATTACAAAGATAGAGTAGAAAAGTGTCATCTCAGAAAAAAAAACAGATATTTTCTTTTTCTTTTATATTTATTTTGTGTTTTTAAGAGTCAGGAATTATACAAACCACAGTCATCAAGTGCTTGCTGATAGAAGCCTGTTTTAACTGTCTCCTGAGAGGCTCTACTCGTGCTTGACAAATACAGATGTAGAGGCTTGCAGCCAACCGTTAGACTAAGAACAGGATCCCCAATGGAAGAGCTAGAGAAAGGATACAAGGAGATGAAGGGGTTTGCAGCCCCATAGGAGGAAGAACAATATGAACTAACCAGTACCCTCAGAGTTCACAGGGACTAAACCACCAACCACAGTACACATGGTGGGACTCATGGCTCCAGCAGCATATGTATAGCAGAGGATGACCTTGTGGATCATCAATGTGAGGAGAGACCCTTGGTCTGTGAAGGTTCTATGCCCCAGTGTAGGAGAATGCCAAGGCCAGGAAGCAGGAGTAAGTGGGTTAGTGAGCAGGGAGAGTTGGGAGGGGATAGGGAGTTTTCAGAGGGGATAACATTTGAAATGTAAATAAAGAAAAAATCTAATAAAAAAGAAAATAAAAAAAGAAATACAACTCAATTATTCTATCAATTTCTGTTAAAATGTATTTACAATGTAATTAAGGGAGAAAAATGTAAAATTATCTTGCTCCTTCCAAAAAAAATTAAAAAAAAAGAAGATATTTTGAATTCTTGAAGCCCATTAATGAAAATAACCTCTATTGCTGAAATAGATCTTTATAGGGGTAATAAAGTTGAAGTGAGTTCATGAGAGTGGGTTCTAATCAATATAATTGGTTTCCTTGGCATCGGCAATAGTGTCAGAGTTTGGTGTCTGCAGACAGGATGGATTCCAAGATGAGTGGTTTCCTTATAAAAATAGTTCAATTCCAAAGTGGCATGTATGCATAGAGTTTCCTTTATTTATATATCAAATGATATTTCCTTTCCCAGTTTCTCCCCGCCCCCAGCAGGGGGAACCTGTTCCCTTCCCCTTTCCTCTGCTCACAAACCCCCTCTCCTGCTTCCTGGCCCTGGAATTACCCTACACTGGGGCATAGAACCTTCACAAGACCAAGGGCCTCTCCTCCCATTGATGACCAACTAGGCCATCCTCTGCTACATATGCTGCTGGAGCCATGAGTCCCACCATATGTACTCTTTGGTTGGTGGTTTAGTCCCTGGGAGCTCTGAGAGTACTGGTTAGTTCATATTGTTCTTCCTTCTATGGGGCTGCAAACCCCTTCAGCTCCTTGAGTCCTTTCCTAGCTCCTTCACTGGGGACCCTATGCTCAGTCTAATGGATAGCTGTGAGCCTCTACTTCTGTGTTAGTCAGGCACTAGCAGAGCCTCTCAGGAGACAGCTATGTCAGGCTCCTGTCAGCCAGCACTTGTAGGCATCCACAATAGTGTCTGGATTTGATGATTGAATATGGGAAGCATTCCCAGGTGGAGCAGTCTCTGGATTGTCCTTCCTTCAGTCTCTGCTCCATACTTTTTCTCTGCAACTCCTTCCATGAGTATTTTGTTCCCCCTTCTAAAAGGAACAAAGTATCCACACTTTGGTCTTCCTTCTTGAGTTTCTTGTGGTTTGTGGAATGTATTTTGAGTATTCCAAGCTTCTTGGCTAATTCCACTTATCAGAGAGTACATACCATGTATTTGGCTTTCCTAAACTAAGGCACTATACCTTGAATCTTTTAGGTTCTTCTGCTTTATCCCCTATAACACTGAGCATTCTTTGGGGATATGAATTATATTATCTGCTACCCTGTATGTCTCTATTATTTAGGGGTGTGTGTGTGTGTGTGTGTCTCAGTTTGTGCATGCAACATAGGATGTTTGTGGAAGTCAGAAGACAACTTGCAGGAATTGATTCTCTTCCTCCAACACATGGATAAAGATAAGCTCATCAGGGCTGCCAGAAAGCATCATTTACGCATGAAGCTACATTTGCTGCACATTTCACATTCTTTAACATGTTAAGATCCTGATAAGCTCTTATTGCCTCATTAAAAGGAAAGAAATCTGATGCATGAATGTTTGAGATCAAGGGCGATAGCTTAGGTACATTGATAGGAGAAGACATGTTTTTCTTTTTTTCTGAGTTAGAAGCTCACCTACAATAGTAATTCAGCTGAGTCACTAATTCAGTGGTGATCTAGACAATTTGTAGCTTTCTGCTAATGCCTTAGGTAGTATTTAAAACAATTGCCTTATAGTTTTAGCTAAGATTGATGATTTGGAAGAGAAACTATAATGGATTGTATTGTAAACCAATCTCTGTTCAAGAGAAACAGCAAGAATAAGAAAAGAAATATTATCTCCTAGATGAAGATGAATTAATGTAAATTAACAAAGGTGAAACTCTGATGTAATGATGATGTTCAATTTATTAGGCATGTCATCACAAATCTGACCAAAGCCTAAAAAATATGTCTTTGTTTTTACAGCTTATCAAACAGGAATAAAATATGTAAGCTCTTAGCTATATAAACCACAGGAAACTCAAAAAGAAGGAAGACCAAAGTGTGGATATTTCAATCCTTCTTAGAAGGGGAAACAAAATACCCATGGAAGGAATTGAAGAGATAAAGAATGGAGCAGAGACTGAAGGAAGGACAATCCAGAGACTGACTCACCAGGCAATCCTTTCCATGTACAAACACCAAACCCAGACACTATTGTGGATGCCCACAAGTGCTGGCTGACAGGAGCCTGATATAACTGTCTCTTGAGAGGCTCTGCCAGTGCCCAACTAGTAGAGAAGTAGAGGCTTACAGCCATCCATTCGACTGAGCACAGGGTACACAATGAAGGAGCTAGAGAAAGGACTTAAGGAGTGAAGGGGTTTGCAGCCCCATAGGAGGAAGAACAATATGAACTAACTAGTACTCTCAGAGCTCCCAGGGACTAAACCACCAACCAGAGTACACATGGTGGGACTCATGGCTCCAGCTGCATATGTAGCAGAGGATGGCCTAGTTGGTCATCAATGGGAGGAGAGGCCCTTGGTCCTGTGAAGATTCTATGCCTCAGTATAGGGGAGCACCCAGGCCAGGATGTGGGAGAGGGTGGGTTGGTGAACAGGGGGGAGAAGGAAATAGGGTTTTTTTTTTTTTTTAGTGAAAACCAGGAAAGTGGATATCATTTGAAATGTAAATAGAGAAAATATCTAATTTTTTAAAAAACCCTTTCTCTTACAGCAGTTACTGGACAATTTTTATTTGATCTTTACTTTCAGTAGTATTTTGTACTTAAAATTACCACAATGACCTAAAAGCTAGAACACACATTTTATGTTTTCCCCCCACAGACCCTTTCTTGTTTTCCCATTTCATTCATTTATTTCATGAGCATAGTCTTTTTATGGTTTTTTTTTTTGTTTATTTTTGTTTTTTTGTTTTTTTGGGTTTTTTTTGATGACTGAATTGTTTGCTTAGAAAGAACAAGGGACTTTTTACACTTTGAAGTGTAATGAGCTGAAAGGCCCAAGTGAGGAGGCTTCAATCCCACCTAGAAGGGAGAAGGGAATCACAGGAGACAAAAGGAGGGAGGGACTTGGGTAGAAAAGAAGAGGAAGATAAAAAAGGGGGAACAGGATCAAATATGAGGGAGGATAGGAGGAAAATCCAGAAGGCCAAGTAAATGAATTGAAATAAGCAGCCTTGGCAGGGAAGGCTGTAGGGTAGGACCTTTAGAAAGTACCAGAGACCATGGAGGGAAGAGACTTTCAGAACTCAATAGGGGTGACCTTAGCCAAAATGTCTAGCACTGGGGAAAGTGAAATCAAAGAGTCTACCTTCAGTAGATAGGCATGGCCTCAAGTGGAGGGACAGGGTTATCAACACACAGTCAAAATTTCTGAGCCAGAATTTTTCCTTTCTAATAAAACTGCACAGACAAAAATGGAGAGGAAACTGAAGGAAAGGTGGTCCAATAATTGGCACAACATGGGATCCATCTCATGGGGGGACACAAGACCTGACACTATTACTGATGCTATGATGTGCTTACAGACAAGAACTTGGCATGGCTGTCCTCTGAGAGGCCCTACTAGTAGCTGACTGAGACAGACACAGATACTTATACCCAACAATTGGACTGAAGATGGAGACTTCTAAAGTTAAATATGGAAAGCATTGAAGAAGCTGAAAGGGAGAGTGACCCCATAGAAAGACCAAATGACTCAACTAACCCAGACTCTAGGGAGCTCCCAGAGACTAAGCCACCAACCAGAAGAATATGTGGTCTGTTCTGAGGCCCCTGACACATATATAGCATAGTTCTGCCTGGCCAAGCCTCAGTGGAAGAATATGGGCTTAATCCTTGAGAGACCTGAGGCACCAGGGAAGGGGAAGGCCTGGTGAGGGGGGAGCACCCTCTTGGAGGCAAGATGTAGGAGGAATGGGATGAGGAACTGTGGGTTGGGGGGTGGCCGAGGGGATGGAGATATAAAAAAACTCCTTTTTTTTTTGTTAGTATTGAGAATTGAACATGGATTGTTTCTTCTTCTTCTTCTCCTTCTTCTTCTTTTTCTTCTTCTTCTTCTTCTTCTTCTTCTTCTTCTTCTTCTTCTTCTTCTTCTTCTTCTTCTTCTTCTTCGAGACAGGGTTTCTCTGTAGCCCTGGCTTTCCTGGACCTCACTCTGTAGATCAGTCTGGGCTTGAACTCAGAAATCTGTCTGCCTCGGCCTCCAAATTACGGGGGTTAATGCACCACCAATGCCTGGCTTTAAATTTATGTTTCAGTACTGAGGATTGAACCTAGGACCTTGTTTTTGCAGGGTTTTTTTCTTTCTTTTTTTTAAACTTCATAGCACTTTTAGGCTCAAAATGAAAAATGGAGAATTTGTTGGGAAAAAGACATATCAGAAGGTATTTTGTTCATTTATATATTCTTTACATCTGTAGGTTTAAAGTTTTTGAAAAAAATCATTTAACCAGCTGGTGTGGGACATAGTGGAGACTGAATAACACACAGGAATGTTTTAATAAAGTTAGCACCTTCCTATAGAGGCCATAGCCATGGAAACCTTCTGGTGCCTTTAACTAAAATATATTCATTTTGCCAGCACAACACTGTGCCTCATAATAAATATTTTATGAAATAATGCAAATTGGTTTGGAGATATTCTCCCATGTCATATTAACTATGGTAATTATTTCACTTTCTCTTTTGTGTTTGATAAAGAAATTCCCACTAGGCAAAGGAGATCATTCAGTGAACTATGGTTTGACTTCCTTCCTTATATACTTTCTTAAAAGTCTGAACTTTTATTTTAACATGTTAGAATAAAAGATCAACTTCAGGTTCATCCATGCCAGTCATGGAATGATGCACTATTGACAATCCCAAAGTTTAACTAAAAAATAATATGAGTTATTAATCCATTTTAATTTGGATTAAATTAAAATCCAAATTTTACTCTTACTCAGACAAATCATATTTAACCTTAGACACAGAAAACATAGGATTAATCAAGCAGGTCTCTGTCAAATTCTAAAAGCTGTAAAAGAATCCTTATAAAAGATTTTAATGTTATATAATGATAATTTTAATATGGACTACTTTAATATTATAAATCTCTGCTATGTGAAGTAGGGCCACAGTACTTTATCACTCCAAGGGCTACACTTTCCACTAAATTCTGTAGGAATAATCCTTTTGAGAGTCAGGTATTTTGTACCCTGCTCAACTAACCAAGACAGCCTTGGGAATTAAGTCTCCTTGACTCATCAGATAAGAATTAATGTTACTGGCAATGAAAGTAGTAAACAATGTACAGCAGACTTCCCATTTTTCTTTGGATTACTCACAAGTTCATGGCTACATAGATTCATAATAAATTCCTGTAGAATGTGCATCCAGGTTCTAGCTAGAAATAACAGGTATTTTGTTGAATAGCATATATAAAGAACCACAACTTTCTGAGGTCTAAATGAGAATTCAATATGTCAGAAAGGCAATACCAAAGCACAAAAGTAGCAAAGTAGGTCAAAGGCAGAAGAGGAAAATAATAAAATGGCTGAGAAAAAAGTAAAGAGATGAGTGCTGACATGTTTTAATGTGCCCTTATAGTCCTCTTGAGCTCTCCTGTTTCATGACTACTAAAACCTTTCCTGACTGGGCTCAAAACTTCAACTACAAAATCTAGCTCACTTTCCAGAAAATAAAGGTGAATATCTAACTGCACTCCTCTCAAGCTGTATTCTACACTTGTTTCCTTTCTTTGTTCTGCTGTGACTATTTCTCAGCCCTCTGTATCAGCACAGGAGCTTTTCTGACCCCAAAACCAGCCCTTCCTCAGCCAGAAGACCTCACTGGCCCTCTTCACTAGAGCTAAAGTACATTCAACTCCACTTTGCCTAGGGCAAACACGTATGCATATACCATCAAAAAAGCATTTTCTAGTCTTTTCCTTCAGAAATTAACCTTTGTTCCTCTCTAGTTCCATTGCTTTTCAAATCTCCAACATCTTCTTGTTTCCTCTTTCTCTAACCTATGGCCTAGTTCATTTTATACATACTGTTGTTTCTTAAAGATAGAGCAAAATCTGCTTTGTAGTTTTGCCTCTTTAGGCAGAGAGGAGAAACAATGTAGACAAATTTTAAATAGTATATTGATATTCTTTTTAAAACTGCTCAGGATAAGTTAAACTTTCTACCAAGTAATGCACATTGAAACATGTTGTGTCTTCTTGGTCTCAAGGATACTAAACTTCTTAGTACTAAGAAGACTCAACTTCATAAAATGTAAAAGCCACACGGGAAACAAAATCTTAGCACAAAGATTTAAGAGCTAGTGTCCTCTCATTCCTTTCTCCTGTTTTTCTGAGAGAAGAAAACAAAAGTCAGTTGAACACAATGGAAACATTCTAACATGACTCTAAAACATATTTATAACAGCTGTAACAAGAAGCCACATGTGGTCCCTAACCAAGGCCTGTCAAGTACAATGAGTTCTTCAGTGAAGCACCTGGAATCTTTGGCATCTCTGTTCAGAACTGTGTGCCTGAATTATAATAAAAGAAAAATTACCCATTAAACATGCTCTTTTTGAAGACAGAATTGCAAATTACTTCTGATTCCTTTAGTCTCTTAACTTCTGACCTGAATTAAACAATTATAGGTAACTGATCAATCAGAAAACAGTATAATATAGTTATTTCAAAATTTTATCAGCTCATAGCACTCAAAATATTACTAGCTTTTTTATTATATCTAGAGCAAAGGAATACATGACAATTATGTGTATGAAGTAATTATACCAAAGCAATTGAGTCATGTTCAACTTAGCAGTCAACTAACAAAATTAACTCAATACCATATTTACTTCCTTCTCAATTGGCATCGTTGCCAGAAGATTATACTTTCTCTGGGTACTGTACAATTTCTTAAACCTTTGAATGATGTTAGATATTGTACTGCCTGTACATCCCATTCAGTTTTGATATCACATCTCTTGTAGAAAAATAAAATCAAGCTTTCAAATAAAAGATTCAAAATCATATAGCCTGGAGTCATATAAAAGATAAGAACTACCCCAGCTACAGTATGCATAAAACCATATTGATTGGTAGATGCTGCATATTCCTGCTTCTTTCAACATTTGAATATATGTCCTGTCCTCATCTTTTTGCTGAAACATTCCATGGTGTCTCAATGCTCTGTATGAACCACTAGGAATAGCTATCATATTTCATTCATGTAAGTTATTATGCACAGACAACTGGGCAAATTTATACTCTCACTAAGTTTTACTTTTACTAATGGAAGCATAATTAGTAGAGAAAGGTGTTTATATCAATAACATGTAGCAGGGTGAATTCTAAAACAAAGTGGAAAGACCCATGATATACCAACCAGATACAGGAAGAAAACTTTATCCTATCTCATGAGGATCCAGCAAGCCATGTCCAGGCACTGCCTCCACACCCCATGCCCTGTCCAGAGTTAATCTTAATCCTGACTTCTGAAACCACAGGTGAGATTTTCCAGTTTGTTAACAGACAGTGCTTTAAAAAAATGCGACACATTTTTATTTAGCTTCAGGGACTAAAATGGGTGTTCCCTGGTTGCTTTTCTGTCTTTCATGTCATAAAATCATGACAGGAACCTTCATCCTAGATTATTCTAAATATTCAGAAATGAACTTCCAGCCTAAGTTAAATAATCTACTCTATAGGTTTTCCTGGTGAGAGTGACTGGATGACCCAAGGTAACTGAGTAAGAAAGACCAAAGCAAGGTCCTTTCCTCCTCCTCTTACTTCTCCTTCTTTCCTTTTCCTTCTTTCCTCATTCCTCTTCTCCCCTCCCCTTCTTTCCAACCCCTTCATTTTCCCTTAAAAATATGACTCTTTGAGCTAACCAAGAGAGCCAATGAAATAAAGGCAGGAAGCTCTCAAGCTTTGGATACGGCCTACACTACAGAAGGCAACTTCCAGTAAAGAAAACAGATGAAGCCAAATGTTCCTTGTGATCTAAGACTGAAGTACAGATTAACATTCCCGTGGTCAGTACATCAAAGTCACATGCCAGTCAACTTGTGTTTGTATTTTACTCAGATTACATACTTATTAAATTGTAAGAGCTACTAAACATTGACTAAGTGGGAACTTTAGGAATGTAAAACAACTGAGTTCCTGATGTAAAGGGATTGGGATGTAATTTCCATAACAATAATGAAAATAGAAGTGAGTTGAAATTTCCATTGGAATGAAAAAAATCACCCAGGCTAGTTTTTATCATAATAACTTTCACTTTCTCTATGATATCCCCATTATGAAAGAAGCATAAGCAGGTTAGTAGAAGTCAGGGTGCTTTGTTGTTCTTTTTAAGTTGTCTGTCTCAGGCACACTATATGCTGTAAATGACTAATTTTAATAGAATTGCATTTCAAAGGATATTTCCCTTGCTGGCCCTGCCTAGCTAGTGAAGTTTTACACTTACTTATAGCTTGTGTAGAGTGGGGGATATTTGATGTGACATTTTCTTAACATTTCTATCCTTCTATAATCACACTCTTTTGTCTCTTCCTCATCTGTATAGGAGAGCTGCTGTTTCAGCTCACCTGATTTTAATCATAATACCATGCAGCTAGAATCACCTCTAAGTGGCATTCAGAAAACACTGTTATCAAAGATACTTTTGCTAATGTTTTTAAAATGCCAATGTAAATGATAAAAATGAGGTAATTTGCATATGTAGTAAAGGGGGAAGATAGCTTTAAAAACAAATGCTAAGTGGGATTTCTAAGTAGTTAAATAAGTCTAAAACCAAATAGAAGTGGTTCTCCTAAGCCTATGATGATAACATTATCTGAATTCACTAGGTGTTAATGGAAAACAAAGATAATTCTAGTAAATGCCAGTTGTATTTTTATAGCAAGTCCATTACATCATATAAATTAAGAAGAAACTGGACCTTTGTGTAAGGTGAGCAACCATTTTCCCAGGTCTGTCGGCCCACTTTTATGCTGTATCACACCACTCATAATAAAATTATGGAGGTTTTCTTGGTACAACCACCTTGAGGTAGCATAAGATAAGATAAGATAAGATAAGATAAGATAAGATAAGATATAGTAAGGTAAGATAGTATAAGGTAAGGTAAGGTAAGGTAAGGTAAGGTAAGGTAAGGTAAGGTAAGGTAAGGTAAGGTAAGGTAAGGTAAGGTAAGATGAGAAGTCTGAGTTCAGAGCATATATTTATCCACCCGACCAGACACAGTGATTTCCATCCTGGTCCTTATTTTACTCAATTGTGACATATTGCTTGTTTGTACATCTATCCATTTCTCAGCCTTATATCTAGAAGATAGAATGGGATAATCAAGGATTGAAGCTAGAATTAAAAGACTAGAAAACACATGAAGCAGATGGAGATATATAAATGCTGAGTATGGTAGGGCAAACACCCCAGGCTTTCCCATCTGTATTATCACACTCAAATACATTAATACACTCTATGGGATAACAGAAGAGACAGCTTAGCATGAAAACAATTAGGATTTTAAAAAATGACACAAAGAAAACAATGCAAATTACCCTTCCAAGGCAAGATAAACTCACCTTCTATAAGAAACAACAACAACATAAAACTAGAAAAGACATGAGAATTACAGAAACCACTATATTTCAATCTTGGTGGTAAGTCAGCATTTAAGATAGACCACAAGGGAAGCAGCATCTATGGTCAGTCTTAAGGACACCCAATGCTCTGTAAATTCACCTTTTATTATCTAGAAGTCAAGACTCAGAACATTGTTACTACTTTTTTAAACTAAATAATTAAAGAGATAATTAGCTTAAAATAAAGCATTTCCTTACTTCTGGCATCCTATAGCATAAGAAAAACCTGTTATTTCATAAACAGAAGTGCAAGAAAACCTATTAAATAAAATTATAGAAAGATTAGAAAGATGTGCTACTTTAATGTCATCCTTTATGCCACCAACCAAAAAATATAGGTATAGGCCTAGCCAGTGAATTTATCTTGATTTACATGAATTTAGAAATTGATTTTGCAAAATTATTCATTAGAAAACAGAGTAATTGTGAGTGTCATGGAACTTGGTACACAGTCATGAGCATGAGATTCCAATGCCAGGACCATCATAGCAAGCCAGATTTATCTCAAATAATCGTAGCTAGGATGGAACTCATGGCTTCTTCTGGCATCTGTGCTTGCACAAGAACACTACCACCCTCATATACAGAAAGATAAAATAAAGATAAATGAAATTAATTAAATTTGAGAATAAAAATGAGTTGAGACAATATACAAATCTCATATATGGGGATGCTTTAAATTATCTTCATATAGAGGAATTGAAAATAAGCCTAAAGTTAATGGGAAAAATGATAAAAAATTTATACTAAAGAATCATGATTTTGGAAAAGTTTCTACTGGGAACTACTTCATGAAAATTATATCCATGGATGGATTTATGTTTGATTTGTCTAAAAGTTGCAGGGCTGATAAATGGCAACCTCCAGAAATATCTCACTGGATCTCTGAAAATTTCTAATATATTTGTTGCAGTAAGCAAAGCATCTTCTACCCACAGCACCTCTTCTTGGCCAAGTGCCTACTCTCTACCAGGGACAGTTAACACATTGTTGCATAGTCCATTGTAGAACATGCAAATTGTTAGTACAGAGCTCAAAATAAGTAAGGTAATGATAAACATGTTTTATTGGAGAAAATTTCTTCAGAATATATGCTATGCTTTGAATGGTGGCATATACTGATACTGATAGCTCTGGTGACAAATACAGGAGTATCATAACTTTGAGGACTGGTCTACATAATGAGTTCTTAGGTGTCCATGGCTGCATAGTGAGATCCTTTTTCAAACAAACAACAAACTAAAAATTTACATGTTGTAACATTGCTTAGCAAGTGGGGTAGTAGGAAGAAAGGCCCTTGTGAGGTGATTAGGTCAAGAGGGTAGAGGGCTGCTATTTTGTCAAGAACACAACAAGGAAGGTGCCTACTGTGAGCCAGAAAGGGGCTTGCCCAACATCCCGAATCTGCTGGCTTCTTGATTGCCTGTAGTTCCAATGAACAGACAAAATACATATATCTCATTAACTGGTTTTAAAATTATAATTTCCACTATGTACAGTGGGGTTCAGAATTAAGTTTTTAGAATTGAATTCATTCTCTAACGATTCAAGCACTGTAGGGTATTTTAGAGTATCTGTCACTGTGAAGTTTCATAAAAATATGCTACCACATGAAACAACACTGTGAAAGAGGACCACTGGCAGGGTTCTGTGTGCCTCAGTAAACTAGAACAAAGAAGTTCATACCACACTACCCTGCAAAATGATGAATTAAATGGGGACATCTTTTGTATGCTTGTCTGGCTTGTGAAATATGCTTTCAAAATATATCATAACAATTCATAAATTATCTTAAAGTGCAAATTTACATTTTAAACATGTTAGGAGCTGCTATGCTGGATGACAGAAGAAAATCTAAGAGGCTGTGTTATAGAGATGCAGAGCTTTTATTCATCCTTCTTAGAATATTCTGTAATTATAGTTTCCTTGTCTGTCTCTGAGAATACAAAGGTAAACTGGAAAAACTAATCCTTTAGTATCCAGTGGAATAATTTTGTCTTATACATATATGCACTAAAGTAACTGAATTGTTTCACATATGTCAAGCTTCTAGCAAGAAAATGGGAAAACAGGAAAGAATGACTTAGTGTCTAAACTTATCAGTCAGGTTGAACCTCCGAATCCTCAGAACAACATAAAGATGGAAAGAGGAAACTGACCTCAAATCTCCATATGTGTGTCATGGCATATGCATACCTCCACACATACCTCATAGAAGCCATTAATTAAATGTCACAACTTACTATTTGTTAGCATGAAGTCAGTCCTTTATCTATTATCACCATTAACATTAAAAAATATAGATAAGCTAAGATTTAAAAACTTAAAATTTAATTCTATTTCATATGTGTTACAATTTATTAATAAGATAGGGACCTTAGTGGAATTAATACTTCCTAAAAATTTATTTAAATATAAATGTATCAAATGTAAACGGGACCCCATGAAACTGAAAAGGTTTTGAAAGGGAAAGAACACTGTCCATAGGACAAAACAGCAACCTACAGATTGGGAAAAGATCTTCACTAACCCTACATCCCATAGGGGGAAAATATCCAAAGTATATAAAGAACTCAAAAAGTTAGACTTCAAAAAACCAAATAATCCAACTTAAAACTGGCAAAGAAGCACTTAAAGAAATGTTCAAAGTCTTTATTCTTCAGGGAAATGAAAATCAAAATGACCTTGAGATTCCACTTCACACCAATCAGAATGACAAAGATCAAAAACTCAAGTGACAAGATATAATTCACAGACCACATGAAGCTCAAGAAGAAGGAAGACCAAAGTGTGGATACTTCAATCCTTCCTAGAAAAGGGAACAAAATACTCAAGTGAGGAAATACAGAGACAAAGTGTGGAGCAGATACTGAAGGAAAGGCCATCCAGAGACTGTCCCACCTGGGATCCATCCCATATACAATCACCAAACCCAGGCACTATTATGGATGTCAAGAAGCTTGCTGACAGGATCTTGATATAGTTGTCTCCTGAGAGACTTTGCTGGAGCCTGATAAATACAGAGGTGTATGCTCACAACCAATCATTGGACTGAGCACAGGGTTCCCAATGGAGGAGTTAGAGAAAGGATTGAAGGAGCTGAAGGGGTTTGCAACCTCATAGGAAGAACAATATCAACCAACCAGACCCCCCCCCCCCAGAGCTCCCAGGGACTAAAGAGTACACATGAAGGGATCCATGGCTCCAGCCACATATGTAGCAGAGGATGACTTTGTTGGACATTAGTGGGAGGAAAGGCCCTTGGTCCTGGGAAGGCTCGATGTCCCCCCAGTGTAGGGGAATACCAAGGTGGGGAGGGAGGAATGGGTGGGCAGGTGGGGGAGCACCCTCATAAAATCAGGGAGGGGAGTATGCGATAGGGGGGTTCTGGAGGGGAAGCCTAGAAAGGGGATAACATTTGAAATATAAATAAATAAAATAACCAATTTAAAAAAATCTCAAGTGACAACAAATGCTAGTGAGAATGTGGAGAAAGAGGAACACTCCTCCAATGCTGAATTGCAAACTGGTATAAGCACTCTGAAAATCAATCTGGTGATTCCTCAGAAATTTGGAAATAGTTTTACCTGAGGACCCAGTATACCACTCCTGGGCATATACCAAAAAGATGTTCCACCATACCACAAAGACATGTGTTCCACTATGTTCATATCAAGCTCATTCCTAATTGAATTTGTTTAGAGTACTTGATGTGATTATTTAGTTTTACATTGTTGTAGTATTATTTACTAGAGTTAACCAGGTGAATTTTTAAGTATACTTGAATGGTCAATTCTTGAAAAAATGTGATCCCTCCACAAACAAAGGCTTATTTTAGGGGTTTGGATGTTTTTCTATAAGCTATTTACTTGAATTAAAAACTAATTGTGAGCTGAAGATACCTGCTTATAAAATCCAAAGAAAAGTAATAATTTTTAGAAGAAAAGCTTGTGACTATTGTAACCATGTAGGAAGCATCATAAGATCAAAGCAGAAAAATCTTAGAAATATTCTTAAAATCAAAATGTTTATGTCTCATTTAATTTATGGCTTTAAAGTTAAGAAACACAAGCACTTCAAATACAATAAAATAACCATTACAGAAACTGACTATGTATTATGAAGAACTGACTATAAATATATAACTTTCAGCAAAATTGTGTCAAAAATTTTCTTTAGAAAAAAGGCAATTTCAAATTGTTGCAACTAAATAAACTGATTGAAGTCTCATATGTGTGTATAATTTCTACATAGAAAAGGAAGAATTATATATATATGCATTTTATTACTTTCTCGGAGTTCATTATGTTATCATGTTAAATAACTTTTAAATTAAAAATAAATTAATGCACATTAAAAAGTGCTATGAACCATGTGTTGAGATGATGATATCCCTAAAATGCAGAAAAGTATCATTAAATCAGTGTCTTGTTTATGTGTCACTGAGTTGTCAGAATTAATCATACTTGATATATTCCTAATGTATTCTTCATGGTGTAAGAATCTACTAGTTAACTAGCTGTTCTCTGTTGAATAAAAATATCCCATGGGTTCAGATGAAGAAATCTAAAAGTACATGGTTTTTGTCTGTATTTCTGTCACTTTTTGGAAACTCCAAATGACATTCTATATGGTATGTGGTAGGAAAATTTTACAATCCTTAATATCCAGTTGGTAATAAAATCTTACTCAAAATATAAGCTGGATAAGCACAGTGACTTTGATGTTCCTTAGGCATTTCAAAGTAGAAGAAAAATAAAATGAGTTTCTATTTTTTTCCAAAGCAGATACTTAGTAGACTGTACTAATTTCATTCTAACCAACAAGTCTATAGGTTCAGAAAAACACTCACATGCAAAGGATGCTTTTATTTTGCAACTTAATTTTTATTTATTGGCATGTGTATTCACATGCCAATGTGTGGCATTGACTTCACAGATGAAGTCAGGAAAAAACTATTTGCAAGAGTATGACATTAATTTTACATGGAGGAAAACACTCATTTTGATATTTAATGTTGACTATCATTTAATTCTATTATCTGAATTATTAACCATGATTACCTGGGGAAAGCGCACTCAGTGTTAGACATAATTCTTATTCATCTTTTCATGAGGCATTTTCCTTGATGTCAGTAATTGTATTATTTTTTTCATTTATATTTCCATGGATTTCTTTTATGAAAAACTGAAAGATGCCTTCTGATCTTTCTGCTGATATGTACGATTTCTTACCAATATCTGCTCAAGAACTATGATATAATAATAACAAAATACTTCCTTGTTTCTTGAATGTGCAGCAGTTCATAACAGAAGTTGTTATTCTTTTCATGAATATTCTGACTCACTATCTTTCTAACTGTGCCCCCACAGAATAGTAGTATTTGGAGAAATGCTTATGATCCCCTAAAGGAAAGGAGTGGTCTGCATCAGATAGGAAAGGGAACTGAGCTGAAGTAAAAGAGGTCTTTTCATTCATTTTTCTTGTTTCTGAGAACAATTAAGATGCAGCTTGGAAAACATTTTCAAAAGGATACATCTAGTTCAGAGGTCAGAAGCAAGTAGAATCTTGGAGATTTTAAAGTAATATTAATTAAATATTAATCTAGAATCCATGAAGTCTTCATTGAATGTCTAACAGAAGTATAAAAGCCTGTCTAAATCCAAGTTCTGGAAATTACCTTCTGAATTCCATCTATATCTAAACTTTATTTATCTCACTATATATAAACACCATTATTCTTGCAGACTCCAGGTAAATTGTTTTAGACATAGCCAATTTTCCAAATTGTTCTTTTTCCCAACCAACATATAAACACATGTGGATATATACATACATACATACACACACACATGCATACACATTACAATCTGTTGTGAAATTCTGTTAGTTTGATCTTTATAATTAATGCTTTATAACTCTCACTCCTTCATCTGTATTCTGTTAGTTTGATCTTTATAATTAATGCTTTATAACTCTCACTCCTTCATCTGTTGACAATTTATCAAAGAAATTGTTAACATTGCCAAGACCTCTAATTATTTTTTCCACTACCTACCTACTACAATAAAATATAGTACTATTCTAGAACTATAAATGAATTGAAAACAATATTTCTTACCTTAAAAGACAAAAGCATGTATCTCAGAGACATTAACTCTTTTACAGAGTTAGGAAGGTAAAAAGTTATGAGTTATTTGCAAAGATAGATGAAATATGGTTTTAGATAATCACACCAACAATGGTGCGATCTCCATAGGGTATATACTTTCTTTTATGATATAATTCCAATTATATTACCCTCCTAATAAAAGTTTTCCAACACTTTCTATCTATTCAGATTGAAAACCCCCTATTTATTTTTATCAAAACTCTGATGTCTTCTCTATAACTCTTAGTCTTTCATCCTTAGCACACTAGACCACTTGTGTTCCTCACCATTTCAACAAATAGCATTTGTTTCTGTGTGCCCTCTTCTAAGGCATCCCTAATTTTCACAGTGAATTTTGGATTTAATTTTTACTTCTTACTGGAATTAGTTAATTTCCTTCTCCCTCATCCAGACTTCTGGCCTAACAATAGCATGCCAGAGTCACCTGCTTTTGTGTTTCAGTTATCTGGACCCAGAGTAACATTTTATATTTGGACATTTAATAGATGTGTTGCATTAATCAATGTTTCACAAAATTTAATATATTTCAAGGGAAGTTCTTAAATCTGTTCACTGTCATAGTTTAATGGACAATTCACAGTATATTTTACTGGATTCTTTGGTCAAATGATCTCCCTCCTTGATAGAACAAGACCAGAAGAACAGAGCTAAGCTTTGTTCTATTCCTAAATCTATTACCAGTTCCATCAAATAATTGTCACATTTGTCTAATGTTTGATAAGTGAGTAGATAAGATTAATTTTCTTTCCTATTCTAGAACTATAAATGAATTGTACTGAAAACTGTATTTCTTACTTTAAAAGCCAAAAGCATGTATCTCAGAGACATTAACTCTTTTACAGAGTTAGGAAGGTAAATGGTTATGAGTTATTTGCAAAGATAGATGAAGTATGGTTTTAGATAATCGCACCAACAATGGTAACAAATAGCAATCAAACATAGGATAACAATCATTCATACCACAAGACAAAGACAGACATAAATTGACATGTAGACAAATCGGTGCACCAATTAAGACCAGAAATTTCTCCTGAATGAGCCAAAAAGAAAGCAAGATGTCCCTCAGTCTCTGTCTCTGGAATAGCTCTGAAATCTATTTTCTTTCTCTTTTGATCTCTTTCTCTCATGCCATTTGTATAACTTAGAAATCTGCCTGTCTCTGCCTCTCAAGTGCTGGGATTAAAGGCATGCACGACCACCACCTGACCAGTTTCTTATCTATTTTCACCCACTTCTTTAAGTGAGCAGAGTCCCATTTTTATGGAACTTTGATTCATTCTTCCAATGCCTCCCTTTACCACAACGAGGCCAGAGACCTGGAGGAAGGCACTTCTTGTTTCCTGAGGGATTTTAACAATCCTTCCTCAGGTGTCCCAGCTTTCCACAGTCGAAACATGTAATCTCATTTCCTTGAAAACTTTTCCCGTTCCCAAAGCTCCTATAGGCTCTGAATTTCCATCACTACATCCCTGAAGTGTAGTCTTTTTTCAGCTCTATGGCTGGTAAGGCATCTAGACATATTTTTGGCTCAGATTGCCCCATGGTAACTGATTACTTGCCTTTTTGACTGGTTATCCTTTACCAGTGAGTCTGCAGAACTCTTTTGCGAGATCCTTAGCCTTGCCTGAGAAAGAAGGAAAGAAAGGAAGGAAGGAAAGAAGAAAAAAGGAAAGAGAAAAAAAGATCTAACCTGAGTAGAGTCCCTGTTCAGGTGCCACCTGCCACAGGCTGGCCAGTCTCGGCCCCTCCACCCATGGAAGAAATGACAGACAGACATGACACAAGGAAGTGCAGGATCTGAGTGTATATTCTTAAAATTAGGCATCTGGCCTTTATGATCATTACAAATGAAAAAGAAAAGTCAGACAGCTCAGCGATCAAGGTACATCTGAGGCCATCTGAAACACACTGGGTCTAAAGCAGCAGCCATCTCTTCTGGACCAGTGCAGCACCCCCTGGACTCTGAGCACGCTAAGGCCTGCACAGTCCCTGTCAGAGTCCCCAGGGGTGCTGCGGGTGAGCCAGCAGGGAGGATAGAGGCTGGAAGCTAGAAAACTCTGCAGTACACTGTCTCACACACGTACTTGGCTCAAGTTCCCACCCATCCTTAGAAAACGCCCACTATGCTAATCTTCTGGGCTAGCAGAGGTCTACCCTAGGGATTCCATTCTTGCTAACTTTACCCAAAACAAAACAATAATCTAGTTCCTGGGAGTGATTCAGCTGCAATTCTGATGTGGTCGCCCTACAAAACTGAAATGAGGATTTTAGTTAAACTTGCCCTGGGATTATCAACTAACATTCAGCAGAACTACAATGCCCTATCCCCTTCATTATCTCCCTAACAATGCCTGAGGCAATTAGTCTGAATGGGTAACATTCTTTATGAAATTCCAGGCAAGGTTTGGCTCAGCAAAGATTAGGGTATTGAAACATTAGTGAGTGCCAGTCAGAAGGCAGCTTCCAATTTTATTTAGTTATAAGTGAATCATATCTTGAGGGGCACCTAGCATGTGAGACCCTCCATTGACTATTGCAAGGACATATCTGGGCTACCTCTGAGTTAGGGAATGCCAAGGAGACATTGCAGGAGACTGGCTTCTTTGAAGCATTTTGCCTCATAAACTGCCGTCATGCAGAGTGTGCATGGCAGGTTATTCTTGGTGTTAATGAAAAAACAACAAGATGAAACCAGAAGTACAGAGGTAGTTACCACAGCTAGGAGGACATAGAGAAATTATTCTGCATAGCTGACCAGAATAGTTCTGACAATAGAATAAAGGAAATGGTACTACTGTGGACATGGCTGAAGCAAACACCATTTGCTGTTAGCACAATACAATGCAAAACTTACATTTTAGCTCCTATGAGGACAGCTCATACTTGAGATAAAACATTGCCATTAACCACCTGAATTTAAAATACTACATCTGATTTTCTGCTATCCGGCCGTGTTCAGAGCCTAACTGACTACTCCAAAAATGATTTTTAGAAAACTTCTTAGTCTTTTAATCTCTTAGAATTACAGTTATCTAGAAACTTAAAAGTAGTTTCTGTCATTTGTAAAATAATTTTTCTAAAATTTTTAAAATGCTTCAGATAATTAATCTTTAAGACAATTGATAAATGCATGACCTCACTCTTAGACATATATTATTTATAAGATTAATTTTATATAGACATTTGATATCTTAATTAATAATTGTATAAAGCTGCACTTTGCAAATAAATTGTCAAGTGCATTGTTACATCCTTCAACTTCCTATCTCAAATGAAAACTAATTATCTATGAGTTTTTCATTTTTCTGAAAGAATGTAAAGAATCCAAACTTGCTGATAACTGAAGATGTATGTGTTTGGCTTCCCATATCATGACATGTTGTCTTCTGCTGAACAAATATCAACTATTTTTACTCAACTCTAGAGTGACTACTTCCTCAATAAATAGAGATAATAAACAAATCATGAAAATTTACAGCTATTCTTTTGATAAAGCTCATGTAGATTTTTGTATAGATATATATATAGATTTTATTTATAAACATAAAACTGTATAAATCTTTCAGACAAGTCAATTACATTCATAGAGTATAATTTTTAATTATAAATGTTTTAGTTTTCTGATTCTTGATAAACACATAAAAGAACACTATGCTTATGTTAATTATTTTATTATTATTTAGCTATATATTGTATATATTAAGATTATTCATTACTATTCTATTATACATTATACTGGGTTTTCCTATACTGACATCTCCTGTGTGATGAAATAAATATCATTCTCTGCACACAATGCTTTCATTCCTTTGTCTAGTATCCTGAGGTTATTACTGTGAGATTTTTAACTATAAATTCTTGTCAAATTTTCCCTATTATTCACACTAAATGAAAGCTAGGTTTATTATTAGTGTAGTATCTTACCATAAACAAAACATCTCACATTATCTTTAAACATTTTTATCTATCTTTTTTTATCAAAGAATGACTTTCAAAATTCTATGAGTCATGGCCCTCATAAAAATATTATTAGTCAAAGCTCAGAGCACTCCAATGGAAATGTCCACATTTCACAAAACATGGCTTTCCTTTGAATATGACTGGAAAGCATAAGGCCCCCAAATGTGGCAATCATAGTTCATCAGTCACAAACATGACAAGCATGACCCACCTAGTAATAATAGCCACTCTACTTTAAATTTTGTGTTGGATACTGATTTTTTTACTCTCATTTTATAACAACTATTATAAATGCATTTTGGGCTCAAGAGACTGAAAAATCATCAGTTACTGGTCATAAGCCCATAAGTCACAAATGTACAACTCTATCTTTACTTCCTAAGTCAATCTAATTATATATCAAAAACTAATTTGAAGTTCATAGGAACTGCAGGAAAAAAATTAATAGGATATAAAATTAAAATGAGCTAATAAACAAATATTGATGTATTTATAATAGCACCCACTCTATTTCTTATTGGAAAGCAGTCTCTGGAGTTAATCTTGTGGTTATGAGAAAAATAGAAATATGCTGCAATTTATTCTAGACACAATTAAAGAAACTATATGGCACAACTATGAGTTGTGTTATATAATTAGACATTAGTATGGCTGCTCAAAAGACAAGGCAATGATGAATACCTGTCTTTCTTACTTACATGTTTTACACTGGCATAGCAATTACAAGATAAAAATAATTACAACAATTTGAATAGGACATCTGCTAGTTAAAACAAAAACCATAATGTGTGCTATCAACTGTCATAAGTGGTCACAAAAATATCCAAAGGGCAGCAATTTTTTTAAAATAACACTTTAAAAGCCTCATTTTTTGCTTTTGCAATTTTGCTTTGAAAGAATTATATTTGCATGTGTGTGGGTTCATGTGTGGGTTCATGTGTGGGTGTAAGTGTGTGTGTGCTGTTACTCAATATAAGATGGAGATATGTGAATTTCTCTAAGCAGTTTGGTTCTAAACCAAAATGCATTATATCTTAGGAAAACAAGAGTTTCTAGTTTCTAGGAGTTTATAAATAGGAAATGAATGTGGTTTTGAAAAACTGAAATGGATTTTTTCAGCTTTATGATAGCAGGTGTATGACAATGAATCACACTCTGCATAAGGAAGAGCTAATTCACATACTTACAACACAAACTAGGCCAATGTCTGACAGTTAATTGAATACACTTAACAAGTGCTATGTGCATCACATTGCTTGAAGAATGAGAGTGATACAAACATGACAAACTGATTCCAAAATGTCATTAGGTCTCATTTGTTTCTAATTTGTTTGAAAAGAGATTAAATATAAGGGGAGACATTAGCCCAGTAATCAGTCATCTAGTACTGCTATATCTAGAACTGACTTCCCACAGTACATCAGAGAATAAAAACCTTCCTTCAACATAAAAGCAATAAATTCTCCATGGTACAGATGGCCATGGAGTAGAAATGGTGGCTGGCCATGGTTAAGGGGATTTTAGAGTACTTAAGATGAAAACTGAAAAGCAGAGAAAATGAAAGGCCACAGTCATAGGAATTGCTAAGATATATAACAACTTAGATGGAAGGATCAGATGATGAAAGCTCAAGACAGTAATAGTTTAAGGTTTTGGCATTTTTAGAAATCTTACTCCTGCATCATAACATAGGTTAGAATAGATATGAGAGTAAAGAGGTGAGAATTGTGAGATCTTGTGTCTGCCATGTGAGTCAGGTCCACAGTGGAAGCCTGTAACAGGAAGCTACTTCTGATTCTCCATGAAATCTCTTGTTACATCTGCACTGTCATTTTCTTTTCAAATGAATGACTACAAAAAGGCTGGTTTATAAATTTTCTATTGCATAGAACAATTGATTTACTACCCCCCAAATACTAAGAGCAAATAACACAGACCAGCAGTCTGCCTGCACCCAAAATAAAACATAAATACAACAGTAAGTATTTTCTGATGTCTAGCATTTTTTCATTCACATTTCATGCAATCCCCTCTGGTGAGGATATCTGGTTATCTTGAAGGACTGCTTTTAACTTCATTTGCTTTTAACTCTGACCAGAAAGACCTCTACAATGAGAATCAGTGGTCTTCCCTTACTGACACACCCTCTTATTTTATCCATCTGGTCTTGATAAAACAAGCATGCAATTTTGTCTATGGTCTAATTTCCTTCATTAGGAAAATAGAAGCAAATTCTTTCCTGACCCTCTACGAAAACAGAAGCAAATTCTTTCATGACCCTCTAGAGAACCTTGACTAATTTAGGCTTGAGGAAACATTTGAAACACTTGCATGACTCATAGATTGGATCTTGGAGATTCCAGTGCAGATCCATGTTGTAAAAAGCAGCCTTAACAATTAACAAAAGATAGTAGCCAGCCCCTTTCTCCTTATTGGAGGACCCAAGCACTGTTCAAATTACAACCTGCCATTGTCATAAACCATGGCTTCTTTCCATTTTCTGAACCACATAATATAGTGCATCTGTTTTGGTAACCTTCCTTTTATACCTCCTGTATCTTATCTTATGTATTGGTTAATTTTGCATGGCAGTGACCAAAATTCATGACAGAAAACAATTTAATGTTTAAAATAAAATAAATAAATGTATTTATTTTAGCTCATGATTTATAAACACTAATGTACCATGGCAGGGGTATATAGAAGAGAGTCCATACTATGGCAGCCTTGAAACAGAAAAAATGAATAAAGAAAGTGTTCAGAGTAAGACATCCCTTCCAAGAGCATGACGGAGTGGGTGTGTCTTCATATTTTAAATTTTATATATATATATATATATATATATATATATCAGAGCTGGGGAGAGAGCTCAGTTAATAAAGTTTCATCAATACAAACACAGAAACATATGCTTAGATTCTCAGAATTCACTTAAAAAGATAAACATGGTCCATATGCCTGTAACCTCATCCTTAATTGAGAGGTGTTATTTGGATCCCTAACATGCATTGGTCAGACAGGGTAGCTGAATCTATGTGCTTCTGGCTCAGTTAGAGATCCTATCTAGAAAACAAACAAGCAAGCAAGCAAGCAAATAAACACAGTTGTAGAATTATGGAAAAATGACAATGTGATCATCAGGCTTCCACAAGCATGGATACACATGTATACGTACATTTGCTTATATATATATATATATATATAT